>NW_026967562.1:0-300000 GCF_028390025.1 Pseudophryne corroboree | reverse complement strand
GTTATAATCTACTTTCTCTTAGGTCCTAGAGGACACTTGAGTCCATTTAGTACCATGGGGTATAGAAGGGTCCTTTGGGAGTAACTGGCACTTTAAGAGTTTAATAGTGTGGGCTGGCCCCTCCTCCATGCCCCTCCTACCAGACTCAGTTTAGAAAATGTGCCCGGAGGAGGCGGTCACAGCTAGGGGAGCTCCTAGGAGTTTTCTTAGCTTTTTATTTTCTAGCAATAGTTAGGTTACCGGACGGCTGCTGGCAACAGCCTCCCTGCTTTGTGGGACTTAGGGGGAGGGGGTAGAAACCAACTTTCTAAAGAGTTAATGTTTCTCTACTCCGCTGACAGGACACTAAGCTCCTGAGGTTGCTGATTGCAAGTCCACGAGGCAATTGCTCTCTCCCGCAGCACTGCCGCCAACCCCTAACAAAGCCAGAAGAAAGTGGTGAGTACAGCGCCGGCGTTCCGGTTATCGGGTTGCCGCCGCAAGGGTGGAAGCGCAGCTCTGACAGGCTGCACTCCAGGAAGGCTCAGCAACACACAGTGTAGGCGCTTTGAGGAGCGTCCTGAGCCCGCGCGCATAAACCCTACACTGGTCACGCAGATAACAGGGGCTAATCCCGCTGTTGACACTAAAATACTCAGGCCAGTATAAAGAATAAATGCGGGAAGCCGCGCGCCATTACAAGGGGCGGGGCTTCCTCTCAGAGCGGATCCAGCACTCACCAGCGCCATTTTCTCCCTGAAGATCATAAGAACTACAGGGAGCGCTGCCCTCCCTATTAAGGTTAGTCAGCGACAGGCTTTTATCATAACTGCCTACAGGGGCGCTGTGTGGCTGGCTCCTTATACTCTCTGAAGGTACTCTGGGGGAAACTGTGTCTGACATTTTCCTGTGTGTGTGTGTGTGTGTGTGTATTTACATTACCATGTCTAAGGACTCTGTGTCCTGTGCTGCAGAGTGTTTGTCTTCTCCTGAGGAGTCTATTTCATGTACTCAGGACTGCAATATACTTTCTGAGCAAGTTGTTGAACCCCTACTTAAGGGTTTTCCAATTCAAGATGGAGTATCTGAGAGCAGTGATTTCAGATCTGGAGGAAGGTGCATTCCTAGTATCCCTGGATATCAAGGCTGCGTACCTTCACATTCCGATCTGGCCACCTCACCAGGCCTATCTACGGTTTGCACTACAGGACTGTCACTATCTGTTCCAGACGTTGCCATTTGGCCTCTCCACAGCACCGAGGGTGTTCACCATGGTCATGGCGGAGATGATACTACTCCTACGCAAACAGGGAGTGAACATAATTCCATATCTGGATGATCTGCTGATAAAAGCATCTTCCAAGGAGAAGCTGTTGCAGAGTATTGAGCTCTCAACTCAACTACTCTGGGACCATGGGTGGATCCTGAACCTTCCAAAGTCACATTTGGAATTGACAAGGAGACTTCACTTCCTGGGGATGATACTCGACACGGAAGTGCAGAGGGTGTTTCTACCGGCGGAGAAAGCTTTGGTGATCTAATCAATGGTCCGGGATGTCTTGAAACCTCCTCGGGTATCGGTTCATCGGTGCATTTGCCTTCTGGGGAAGATGGTAGCCTCCTACGAGGCTCTACAATACGGAAGATTCCATGCACGCTTCATTCAGCTGGATCTCCTGGACAAGTGGTCAGGATCGCATCTTCACATGCACCAACGGATATGCTTGTCGCCGAATGCCAGAATTTCACTAATCTGGTGGCTGCAAACTTTTCACCTGCTCGAGGGCCGTAGGTTCGGGATTCAGAATTTAATTCTTCTAACCACAGATGCAAGCCTCAAAGGTTGGGTAGCAGTCACCCAGGGGGAAAACTTCCAAGGAAAGTTGTCAAGCCAGGAATCGGTCCTTCCAATAAACATTCTGGAACCAAGAGCCATATACAATGGCCTTCTAAAAGTGGCTCATCTTCCGCAATATCGTGCCATGCAGGTTCAGTCAGTCAACGTCACAGTGGTGTCCTACATAAACAGGCAGGGTGGAATGAAGAGCAGGGCTGCAATGTCAGAGGTAACAAGAATCCTCCTCTGGGCAGAAAGACACGCGCTGGTGCTTTAGGCGATCTTCATCCCTCCGTAGACACAATCTCCTTTCAGGAGAATGGGGCCTCCACCCGGAGATATTCACAGAGGTAACACGCCGATGGGGTGTACCTCAGATAGAAATGATGGCCTCTCACCTCAACAAGACGCTTCGGAGGTACTCTTCCAGGTCATGAGACCCACAGGTAGTGGCGGTGGACGCCCTGGTGACTCCGTGGGTGTTCCAGTCAGTATATGTGTTCCCTCCACTTCCAATCATCCCAAGGATTCTCAAACTAATAAAAAGATAAACAGTTCCGGCGATCCTCATTGCTCTGGACTGGCCAAGGCAGGCTTGGCACGCGGATCTTCCGAGGCCTCTTCCTCTTCGCGAGGACCTTCTACTGCAGGGGCCGTTCGCCTATCACAACTTACCGCGGCTACGTTTGACGGCATGGAGGTTGAATGCCAGATCTTAGCTTAGAAGGGCATTCCGAATAAAGTTATTCCTACTCTGATCCAAGTTAGGAAGGGGGTAACGTCTAAGCATTACTATCGGATTTGGAAAAAGTATGTGTTTTGGTGTGAATCCAAGAAGTTTCCTACGGTGGAGTTTCAACTGGGACATTTTCTCCTCTTTCTGAAAGCGGGTGTGGATGTTGACCTACGCTTGGGCTCCATCAAGTTCCAGATTTCGGCCTTGTCTATTTTCTTCCAGAAACAATTGGCTGCTATCCCTGAGGTTCAGACTTTCTTGAAAGGAATTCTGCACATCCAACCACCCTTTGTGCCTCTTATGGCACCTTGGAATCTTAATGTGGTGCTGCAGTTCCTGCAATCGGATTGGTTCAAACCTTTACAGAGGTGGACGTAAAGTTTATTACTTGGAAGGCGGTCACGTTGTTGGCCTTGGCTTCTGCCAGACGACTGTCAGAATTGGGGGCATTTTTGCACAAGAGCCCCTACTTGATTTTCCATGAGGATAGAGCTGAGCTCAGAATGCGTCAGCAATTTCTCCCTAAGGTTGTGTCGGCTTTTCATATCAACCAACCTATTGTGGTGCCAGTGGCTACTGACACCTCAATTACCTCAAAGTCCGTGGATGTCGTGCGGGCTTTGAAAATCTATGTGAAGAGAACTACTCATCACAGGAAGTCAGACGCACTATTTGTACTTTATGATCCCAACAAGACTGGGTGTCCTGCTTCTAAGAAGACAATTTCACGCTGGATCAGGCTTACTATCCAGCATGCTTATTCCATGGCAGGATTGCCAATTCCAAAATCTGTTCAGGCCCACTCTACCCGTAAAGTGAGTTCTTCCTGGGCAGCTGCCTGGGGTGTCTCAGCTATTCAGCTTTGCCGAGCAGCTACTTGGTCAGGGTCGAACACGTTTGCTAGGTTTTACAAGTTCTATACTTTGGCCTCTGAGGACCTCAAGTTTGGTCAATCAGTTCAGCAGGAACCTCAGCACTCTCACTCCTGTACTGGGAGCTTTGGTACATCCCCATGGTACTAAACGGATCCCAGCATCCTCTAGGATGTAAGAGAAAATAGGATTTTAATAACCTACCGATAAATCCTTTTCTCCTAGTCCATAGAGGATGCTGGGTGCCCACCCTGTGCTTCGTATTCCTGCATTGTTACTTGGTTCAGTATTGTTGGTTCAGCCATTGCTGAATTGTTCCAAGTTGGTTAGTTCGGCTTTTGGTTATGTGTAAGCTGGTGTGCATCTCACCACTATCTGTGTATTTCCTTCTCTCGAAATATGTCCCTCTCCTCGGGCACAGTTTCTAGACTGAGTCTGGTAGGAGGGGTATACAGGGAGAGGCCAGCCTACACTATTAAACTCTTAAAGTGCCAGTGGGTCCCAAAGGACCCATCTAGACCCCATGGTACTAAATGGACCCCAGCATCCCCAACAGACTACGAGAAAAGGATATACCGGTAGATAATTAAAATCCTATATTTACATCCCCATCATCAGTGTCTTACCTCTATTCTCAATAGTAATAAGGATGATGTGTGTACGGTAAGTATGATACAGAGAATTACATATCAGAATCTATACAGCTGCCGCCATACTTCTGCTTCTCATACGTGTGCTACTGGCAGCAGTGAACATCTGAGTGAGAGTGCAGGGAAGACAGCAGAGTCTGATGAGAAAGACATTGGATCTGCCTTTGCAGGGATGTACCACACCTGTCACCCCTGTTAGTATATAAAATAATAAATAAGAGGGGCGTGGTCCATCCAGACGTGTTTTCTGGACCTCTCCTCACTAAGTGGCTTCTTATCTACCCTACCTGATAGCTCTCAGCCGCCACTGGGCCCAAGACCCAATCTATTAAGTCACCCACTCCTACTGCCCAAAAGCCGCTCGCTCCGCTCACTCTGGGCACCGTTCACTGTCGCAGCCTAGTGACGCCTATGAAGCCATGGGCTGTATTCTGGGGCTAAGTGCGCCCAGACTTTCCTGCACACTCCGGATACCTGACTTGAAGGCCCTTTTGGCTCAGACGGGAGTACTTGCTCTCCAGGTAACACAGGTGCGTACCTCCCGCTACTGCTGGGGACAGAATGGGCTGCCCACAGTCACCGGAGCCCAGCGGTGATATTGGGGAGGGAGATGACTGCCATCTTGGATCCTGGTGCGTGACTATCGCATGCTTTGCCTTCTGCCTTCAATAAGGTTTAATATAAATAAATGTCCTGACAGCTGGACCGGGGTCACTACACTAAATTGAAGCATTTGTCTGGAGGTGAAACTACCTTCTATTTATATAGTACCACTATAATCTACTTCCCTGGAAGAAAAAAAAGACAAGGCTGAGATTTGAACTTTTATGGAGCCTAAACGTAGGCCCACATCCACAACAGCCTGCAGGAAGTGCAAGAAATGTCCCAGATGAAAATCCACAGCAGAATACTGTTGACCCTCACACCAAGGGACACATTTCTTCCATATGCGATGGTAATGTTTTGATGCGACCATTTGGCCGGATTGGAGCATAGTCGAGATAACCTTGCCCGGAATCTCTTTCCTGGCAAAAATCCTCCCAATATACTTCCATTGCATCAAACGTAGCCGTGGTAAGTCTGGATAGACGAACGGCCCTTGTGTAAGACGATCATCCTGAATTGGCAGAGGCCAGGGGCCTACGAGTAATAAGGCTGGAATGTCTACATACCAGGCCCTGCGGGGCCAGTCTGGGGCAATCAGAATTGCCTGAACCCTGTCCCTTTAAGTCCTTTGAGAACTCTTGGAATTAGAGGAAATGGAGGAAACAAGTACACCAACCGGTAAATCCACGGTGTCGCCAGAGCGTCCACTGCTGCGGCCTGTGGATCCCTAGTCCCAGAACAGTAACGCAGAAGCTTCTTGGTAAGCTGAGAAACCATCAAGTCGATTTGCAGGTAGCCCCACCGATTAAATATCTGCTGAAACACTTGCGGGTAGAGGCCCCATTCCCCCAGGTGCAGATCGTGTCAACTGAGGAAGTCTGCTCCCCAATTGTCTACTCCCAGAATTAAGGTGGCGGAAATGGCCTTGGGATTCCGCTCCACCCAGAGGAGTATCTGTGACACCTCCCTCATTGCAGCCCTGCTGTTTGGACCTCCTTGTTGGTTTATGTATGCCACAGTTGATGCATTTTCCAAACATACCTGTATGACCTGATACTGAAGGATATAAAAGAGGTCAGCAGAAGGGCATTGTAAATCGCCCTGAGTTCCAAAACTTTTATCGGAAGGGAAGCCTCTTGATCAGACCACTTTCATTGGAACCGAGCCCCTAGGGTCACTGCACCCCAACCATGGAGGCTTGCATCCGTTGTCAACAGAATCCAATCCTGAATTCTGAAGTGTCGACCCTCCAGGAGGGAGATCAGCAACCACCATAAGAGGGAAATCCTGGCGTTTGGTGAAAGGCATATCATCTGGCGTATGTGCAGAGGTGACCCAGACCATTTGTCCAGCAGATCCAGATGGAATGGTCATGCATAGTCTCTACCGTACCGAACTGCGTCGTAGGAGGCCATTATCTTTCCCAGTAAGCTTATGCAAAGATGTACCAAGATTTTGTTCAGCTTCAAAATGGAACATACCATCGTCTGAATTATCTTTGCCTTGTCCATAGGAAGGAACACCTTCTGAGACACCGTGTCCAATATCATTACCAGGAACTGAAGCCTCTGCGTAGGTTCTAGGTGGGATTTCTGCAGATTGAGAATCCACCCGTGATCCGTGAGTAGTCGTGTTGGAAGGCTGATCTTTTCCATCAACTGTACTCTGAATATAGCCATTATGAGATTGTCCAAGTATGGAACAATGTTCACTTCCTGCTTGCGGAGTTGTAGCAACATCTCTGCCATCACCCCTGATAACACCATCAGTGTAGTTGATAGGCCGAAAGGCAAGGCCTGGACCTGGTAGTGACTGTGCTGCAGTGCAAACATGAGGTAAGCCTGAAAGGCAGCCATATTGGGATGTGAAGATACGCATCCTTAATATCCAGCGAAACCAGGAATTCCCCTTCTTCCATGTCACACTTGGTTTGAGTTGGGGATCTGATGACTGATAATTGACTGATGGAGCAGCTATCAGCAAAGGAAGGAAATGAGGTGGCTGAATGTAGTTCTTACTCATGGATTGAATACTTAGGCCCGAAGATGTACGATACACTGAAGAAAGAGGCATTCAGTTTTAATGAGACCTCAATCATACACAACGACTAGGAGAGAAGTCTGAGTGAATTCTGAAAGACGAAAAGGTACATGACTTGTAAACGATGCTGAAGAACACTGAATGAAGAAGTGACTTGCGATTTGTAAACGATGCTGAAGAACACTGAATGAAGCAGTGACTTGTGATTTGTAAATGATGCTGAAGAACGCTGAATGAAGAGATGACTTGTGATTTTTAAACAATGCTGAAGAGAGGATCGCTGTGAGCACCATCAGCAAACGGAGACCCTCTACCAGATAGAGGGCCCAGTGGTTAAACCACAAGAGCAGGTGGACTGGGAGCAAAGGACTGCACTAACAGAACTGACCACCAGGCGGACACAACAGAACCAGGATACCAGGGGTTAACCTGGGAGTACAGAGCACAGGGCACCTTACAGCAGCAAGTAACTTGAAGTACTGGCAACATAGCTAAGCATCAACCCCTTTTTATAAGGGAAGCCTATACCGGATTGGCTGGAAGCGAACTGGGATACCTATTGACTTGGATTGGTCTCTAACATGGTGGCTCCGAAAGAAAGTTTCCAGATCTTGGTCGGCTCTTTCAGTCCGTCCGTCAGTCTGGGGATGGTAGGCTGAAGAGAAGTTCAACTTGATTCCTAAGACAGAGCCGAGAGCTTTCCAGAACTTGGCGAGGAATTGAGGACCCCGATCAGAAACTATTTCCTGTGGAAGGCCATGCAAATTAAAAATCTATGAGAAAAACAATTTGGATAGCTGAGGAGCAGAGGGAAGACCGGTGAGGGGTATGAAGTAAGCAATCTTCGAAAATCATTTCACAATGACCCAAATGGTGTTGTGCCTTCTGGAGACTGGCAAATCGGTTATGAAATCCATAGAGATGCGAGTCCAAGGCTTTTGAGGTGTTGAAAGTGGATGAAGAAGACCTGAGGGAGATGTTTGTGGACTTTTATGTTGAACACACTTGGAACAGGCTGCTACAAATTCAAAGACATCAGTTTTAAGACGAGGCCACCAGTAGAATCGCTGAATGAACTTGAGAGTCTTAAGACCACCGGCATGACCCATGAAAGATGAAGAATGAGCCCACGTAAGCAATTTCCTGCAAAATATTGGTGCTATAAAAGTTCTCCCCAGAGGAGTTAGAGGAACAGTACGAGTTGAAGCAAATTAAGCCAGATTCAGAATAAACTGTTTCTCAGAGGAGTTGAGTGAATCACCCGTTTGAAAAGAACAAGAAAGTGCATCTGCTGTTCAATTTAAGCTTCCTGGGCGGTTAAGAGTTTAAAGGAGAACCGAGAGAAGAAGAGAGCCCACCTGGCTTGCCATGGGTTTAAACAACGAGTTCAAACAATGGGTTTAAGCCATCATGGAAGGACTTGGAGGAGAAGACGGAATGGGAGAAGATTCTGAATGATCAGGACTGAGGCTCAATGTTAGTTGATTAGGAAGAAGAAAAGGTCTCAAGTCAGTTTGAGAGGTTTCCTGTTGAGGACGAGGTTTAGCTTTCTTATGAGATGATTTTCCAGTTCTGCCCATTCTTCAGCATAACATTACAGAGATTAAAGACCAAGGTAAGGAGGCCAGTAGCAACATAGCAGAAGTATTGAAGTGTGGAAATAGGGAGGCATCAGTGAGCATAGACCCTCAGTGGCCATCGGTTACAGAAACATTGTGAGGTCAGTTGTTTATGGGTAATAGCAAGAAGATGCCATCCTTGAGTGGTAAAGTAATTTATAGGAGCCAGCAACTGGAGCCTGCTACTGTCCTGGACACAAGGACTGTTACGCCGTAGCTATACTGATGCCCCAAGAGCTCTAACTGGATCTTACGGGGATTGAGGGGAGCAGGAGGGAAAAAAAACCCAGCAGCAGTCAAATAGTGTGGAGGATGTAGTCAGCACAGTCTGCCACCAGAGGGAGTCGACAGAGCAGGAGTGGAGGCCAGGCAATAGTAATAATAAAAGCAGTTCAGGTGACCACTTACTGCCCAGGTAGAGCTACAGCGGCAGAAGTCCCTGCCGGAAATTACTGAGGCTGTAGTGAAAGGCACTGATCATGGGCTGGCAGTGTCTGTAGCTCCCAGAGAAGCAGCTGGTTTCAGGAGGGCATGTGGCTATATTGCCAGTTTTCAAGATGGCCACTTCTGGCAGGGAAGCCCAAATCAGAAGAAACTGGCCGGCTATGGTGGGTGAACCAGGTCAGTAATAAAGCAGGAAAGGAGAGTGTACTAGGATGCAGTGGCACAAGGTAGCGTATCTGGCTGCGTAGGAACCCCACGTGTATGTCCTCTATAAAACACAGCTCCACCAGATTCCCCCGTAGCACCATCGGTTAGGAGGAGAGGAGAGATGTCGGGACACTGCTGGAGTGATGACAGCCAAGTGCTCCATGTATTCCTCGCTGCCACGGGCTTCAATGGCCGGACAGTAGGAGAAGGCAGACTGCGGACGGGTTAGCTGACTAACCTGATGCGTCCCTGCTGGGGCCACCAATCCCCGTAGTATGCGCCGCATCAGATGCCGGGAGAGCAGCTCCGCTCCGTGTCTCCTGCCGCGGTCACCACTAATCCCCAGTCAGCCTCTCCCATGACTCCAACAGCACGGCTAGGCACAAGAATGGACAGGGCGCACAACCCACGGTGAGTAGCAGCTCTACCTTGCTGAGGTCCGGTCCGTGGTGGGATCACTGCACAATTTCAGTCCGCAGCTTCGGCTCCGGGTGTAAGCTGCAACCTGCAAAAGCCAAATGAATGGCTCCCCGGCTCCGCAACCTACAAAACACACAGAGGGGCAAGAAAGGGCACGAAAGAACCCATAGGACAGCTGTAAAAGGCAGAAAGAACCTATATAAGCAGGATCTCCTTTATCCTGCTGCCTTTCCAGTCAGGCCACACCCCGTGACATAATTTATTGATGTTGAAAACAAAAGTAATATAGATTTTCGTACCAATCTAAGAACTGTGAATCTACTTTGGGAGCCACCTCCCTTTTTTTTTAAACAGTCCCCAGCTGGACGAGGATAATTGGAATTCCATTTCTTGGAATTCTAACTTCCTACTGGGCGTAACCCAAAATTTCGATCAGCTGTTTTGGGATGTTTTAAACACAGTTGCCTTAGTTTTTAACACATGCTCTGCTGCCTCTTCTAAGGTCAGAATGGCTTATATAGCACTAATTAGCTCAGGTATGTCCACTGAACTGAGACCTTCCGAAGTGCAATGAGTCCTCATCCTCCAACGAATCCTCATCTAAAACATGTGTAGACTGTGAAGATGTTGTATCATGTCTATGTGATTTACTTACCACCAGCCTTTCAGCCTGCTTTTTTGAGAGGCTGACAATTCCCTAGGTGTATAAACCTCAGAATGAATGTTGCATGTAAGGGTTAATAGGGAAACCTATCACTGGTATAGGAGCTGGTATAAACTGCTCAGCTACAAAGGATAATGGTTGTCATTCCGAGTTGTTCGCTCGTTGACGTTTTTCGCAGCACAGCGATCAAGTGAAAAATCGGCAATTATGCGCATGCGCATGGTACGTAGCGCGCATGCGCTAAGTACTTTCACACAAAACTTTGTAGTTTTACCCAAGCTCCAGTGACGTTTTTCAGTCACTCAAGTGTTCGTAGTTTGATTGACAGGAAGTGGGTACTTCTGGGCGGCAACTCAGCGTTTTCAGGAAGTGTACTAAAGAAACGCAGGCGTGCCAGGGAAAAACACAGACGTCAAACCGGGAACTAAATGGACTGAGGTGATCGTAATCTAGGAGTAACTGCATGAATTTTTTTAGTAGCAATTTTGCTACTCTTTGTTTGCAATTCTGCTAAGCTAAGATACACTCCCAGAGGGCGGCGGCCTAGCGTTTGCAATGCTGCTAAAAGCAGCTAGCGAGCGAAACAACTCAGAATGACCACCAATGTCTGTGCAAAGTAGCCCATGAAGGTTTACCAGAACCTGTGCCTGCCTCACTGTACACGTGGGTAAGTGGGTAAGCGTTTTCGTGACCCGGCGGGGAGTTGTTGGAGCGACTCTAAGGTGCGTATAAGATGCTTATAAGGTCACTCAAAACAAATAGTAATACTATAAAAATAAAATAAGAAAACTTATGGCTGCTAAAAAACAGCAGCCCTCTGACCATGGTCCGGCTCCTGCCGCACCAAACAAAAAACTGATTTGCCTGAACCAGGAGGCGGGGATATATGGACAGGGCCGTTGCATGCTGGGAGGCCGAAAGCTTTGACTGTTTGGTGCAAATCAGCTGTCACGTCATCATATCCCAATGTTATCCTGTGGATAACCTGTGGACCCTGAGGGAGAAAGATATATCTAAGAGGATAGAATTTGATTGGTGTTTTTACTCTGTTTTGTTGTCAGGTTACTTGATACTTTTGTCCTCATTGGTTACTATAGGTCACGTGGACGAGGTTCTCTCCGTGTCCCCGGACGTAGCGTGTGTCAGATGACGTCACTTTGATGCGCTGGAGCACACGACGGATGGCGACATGGACGGTTCCACCGGGTATATTAACGACACGGGACGTGCACATGCGTGTAGATGGTGACACTAAAACTACTGGATGATCATTGTAAATGTCTGAGGTATTGATACATTGCCAATTTGTTGAGATATTGGCCCTCATTCCGAGTTGATCGGTCGCAAGGCGATTTTAGCAGAGTTACACACGCTAAGCCGCCGCCTACTGGGAGTGAATCTTAGCTTCTTAAAATTGCGAACGATGTATTCGCAATATTGCGATTACAAACTTCTTAGCAGTTTCAGAGTAGCTTCAGACTTACTCGGCATCTGCGATCAGTTCAGTGATTGTCGTTCCTGGTTTGACGTCACAAACACACCCAGCGTTCGCCCAGACACTCCCCCGTTTCTCCGGCCACTCCTGCGTTTTTTCCGGAAACGGTAGCGTTTTTATCCACACGCCCATAAAACGCCGTGTTTCCGCCCAGTAACACCCATTTCCTGTCAATCACACTACGATCGCCGGAGCGATGAAAAAGCCGTGAGTAAAAATACTATCTTCATTGTAAAATTACTTGGCGCAGTCGCAGTGCGAATATTGCGCATGCGTACTAAGCGGATTTTCACTGCGATGCGATGAAAAATACAGAGCGAACGACTCGGAATGAGGGCCATTGTTTCATTTTCAGATGGAACCATGGGTCGTGCACATGATGCGACTGGCAAAAGGGAGCCATTGATTTTGGCTGAGACCGGCATTTGTTGGTGATCCCTTGTAGACAGTGAGTAGTATCCACCTACAGTGGAAGAAGCATGGACACCAAGAATTTCAGCGGCAGAACAGTGGGTGAAAGTAGATCATGACAAATCGGGACCACAGGCATTTAGGGCGCCTAGCAACCACCAATCGTTCCAAACGCATCAGGAACTGCACAAACAGTACAATGCCGGACCCAGCCAAACAGTCCCAGATCTGGTGGATTGGAGGGCCACGTGAGATGTGGTGGCACGTCAGCTGATGATCTGAAAACCAATCCAAGCCTTTCGGCCACTGTTCTGCCGCTGAGAGCATACCTAAAGGTTAACACTAATGTGATAGCTGTTTTTATGGTAATTATTTTGAGCCATAGAGTAGGACCTGCAGTATAGTGGGGTCCCTTGTCTTGGGCTGTAGGCTTTAATGCACTGAGCAATACATGAACTAAAACTCCACTGTTTATTATTGTTAGTTAATATACTGAGTGCAAGATGCATTTATGTATGTAGTAAGGCTACTGGGAGACCTTAGATTGAGCAATATTGGATCTGACCATTACATTCCCTAAAGTCATAACCTCAGAACTGCACAGAGCAGGAACTATTATTCACAAATAATTAGGAATGTGTTCATCATGAACAAGTCCACAATTACCGTCTGAAGGTTACACAATCATTTCAGGTCTACACAACTGATATTTGAGAATAAAGCCTTTAACAGAAAACACCCCTGAAGAAGTCACTATTGACAAAACGCGTTGGATGACACACAATTTGTATTTACAATCAATTGGAGTGGATAAGAACAAGCCTGCCCATGCAAGGGTGACAACAAGTGCAAAACGCTTGTCTTATGATTATACAGATATGTACTTGTGATAAGCTTTTACTCTGTTTTACTTGAAGTTCTAGATTCAAATATCATTTTATTTCTGAATCTTATACGAATTGTATTTGGTGACCTCAGGTCTACTGTATAGCAGGAAATATATCATACCTGCATCATACCTAACTATAAATTAGGCACTCCACAAAAAACAATACTAATTATATTATATACATACATATATACACATTTATATATAATCACTAATAATAAACTTCTGCTTGTTACTTTTAATAACATTATAGTGTTGTGTGTAATCACTCTCTACATGTGATATTTGTCATGGATAGCCTTGTGTTAGAAACACCCAACTGAGAACAGGGCTGATGGCGGAGGAGGGTGTAGTATAAGAGATTGCTGTATTGACTGAGCAAGAAGAATATGTGACTCTTTTCTGTAATAATAAGATTTTACTCACCGGTAAATCTATTTCTTGTAGTCCATAGTGGATGCTGGGGACTCCGTAAGGACCATGGGAAATAGCGGCTCCGCAGGAGACTGGGCACATCTAAGAAAGATTTAGGACTACCTGGTGTGCACTGGCTCCTCCCCCTATGACCCTCCTCCAGACCTCAGTTAGGATACTGTGCCCGGAAAAGCTGACACAATAGAGAAGGATTTTGAATCCTGGGTAAGACTCATACCAGCCACACCAATCACACCGTACAACTCGTGATATTATACCCAGTCAACAGTATGAATATAACAGAGCCTCTCAACAGATGGCTCAACAATAACCCTTTTAGTTAACAATAACTATATACAAGTAATGCAGACAATCCGCACTAGGGACGGGTGCCCAGCATCCACTACGGACTACGAGAAATAGATTTATCGGTGAGTAAAATCTTATTTTCTCTGACGTCCTAGTGGATGCTGGGGACTCCGTAAGGACCATGGGGATTATACCAAAGCTCCCAAAGGGGCGGGAGAGTGCGGATGACTCTGCAGCACCGAATGAGAGAACTCCAGGTCCTTCTCAGCCAGGGTATCAAATTTGTAGAATTTTGCAAACGTGTTTGCCCCTGACCAAGTAGCAGCTCGGCAAAGTTGTAAAGCCGAGACCCCTCGGGCAGCCGCCCAAGATGAGCCCACCTTCCTTGTGGAATGGGCTCTTACAGATTTAGGATGCGCCAGTCCAGCCGCAGAATGCGCCAGCTGAATTGTGCTACAAATCCAGCGAGCAATAGTCTGCTTAGAAGCAGGAGCACCCATCTTGTTGGGTGCATACAGGATAAATAGCGAGTCAGTTTTCCTGACTCCAACCGTCCTGGAAACATAAATTTTCAAGGCCCTGACTACGTCCAGTAACTTGGAATCCTCCAAGTCCCTAGTAGCCGCAGGCACCACAATAGGCTGGTTCAAGTGAAAAGCTGACACCACCTTAGGGAGAAACTGGGGACGAGTCCTCAATTCTGCCCTATCCATATGGAAAATCAGATAAGGGCTTTTACAAGACAAAGCCGCCAATTCTGATACACGCCTGGCCGAAGCCAAGGCCAATAACATGACCACTTTCCACGTGAGATATTTTAGATCCACGGTTTTTAGTGGTTGAAAACCAATGTGATTTTAGGAAACTCAACACCACGTTGAGATCCCAAGGTGCCACTCCTTTTACAAACGTCTGAACTTCAGGTAGTGAAGCTAGTTCTTTCTGGAAGAAAATCGACAGAGCCGAGATCTGTACCTTAATGGAGCCTAATTTTAGGCCCATAGTCACTCCTGCCTGTAGGAAGTGTAGAAATCGACCCAGTTGAAATTCCTCTGTTGGGGCCTTTCTGGCCTCACACCAAGCAACATATTTTCGCCATATGCGGTGATAATGTTTAGCAGTTACATCTTTCCTGGCTTTAATCAGCGTAGGGATGACTTCTTCTGGAATGCCCTTTTCCTTTAGGATCCGGTGTTTAACCGCCATGCCGTCAAACGCAGCCGCGGTAAGTCTTGGAACAGACAGGGCCCCTGCTGCAGCAGGTCCTGTCTGAGCGGCAGAGGCCATGGGTCCTCTGAGATTAACTCTTGAAGTTCCAGGTACCAAGACCTTCTTGGCCAATCCGGAACAACGAGTATCGTTCTTACTCCTCTTTTCCTTATTATCCTCAGCACCTTTGGTATGAGAGGAAGAGGAGGGAACACATAAACCGACCGGTACACCCACGGTGTCACTAGAGCGTCCACCGCTATCGCCTGAGGGTCCCTTGACCTGGCGCAATATTTTTCTAGTTTTTTGTTTAGGCGGGACGCCATCATGTCCACCTGTGGTTTCCCAATGGTTTACTATCTGTTGGAAAACTTCTGGATGAAGTCCCCACTCTCCCGGGTGGAGGTCGTGTCTGCTGAGGAAGTCCGCTTCCCAGTTGTCCACTCCCGGAATGAACACTGCTGACAGTGCTGACACGTGATTTTCCGCCCATCGGAGAATCTTTGTGGCTTCTGCCATCGCCGCCCTGCTTCTTGTGCCGCCCTGTCGGTTTACATGGGCGACAGCCGTGATGTTGTCTGACTGGATCAGAACCGGTTGGTTTTGAAGCAGGGCCTTTGCCTGACCCAGGGCATTGTAAATGGCCCTCAGTTCCAGAATATTTATGTGTAGGTAAGTCTCGTGACTTGTCCAAAGTCCTTGGAAGTTTCTTCCCAACGTGACTGCCCCCCAGCCTCGAAGGCTGGCATCTGTGGTCACCAGGACCCAGTCCTGTATGCCGAACCTGCGTCCCTCCACGAGATGAGCACTCTGCAGCCACCACAAGAGAGACACCCTGGTCCGTGGAGACAGGGTTATCATCCGATGCATTTGAAGATGCGATCCGGACCATTGGTCCAAGAGGTCCCACTGAAAAATTCTGGCATGGAACCTGCCGAATGGGATCGCTTCGTAGGAAGCTACCATCTTTCCCAGGACTCGTGTGCAGTGATGCACCGACACCTGTTTCGGTTTTAGGAGGCCTCTGACCAGAGACGACAGCTCCTTGGCTTTCTCCTCTGGGAGAAACACTTTCTTCTGGACTGTGTCCAGAATCATTCCCAGGAACAGTAGGCGTGTCGCAGGAACCATCTGTGACTTTGGAATATTCAGAATCCAACCATGCTGGTGTAGCACCTCCTGAGATAGTGCTACGCCCACTAACAACTGCTCTCTGGATCTCGCTTTTATCAGGAGATCGTCCAAGTATGGGATAATTAAAACTCCCTTTTTCCGAAGGAGTATCATCATTTCGGCCATTACCTTGGTAAATACCCTCGGAGCCGTGGACAGGCCGAACGGCAACGTCTGGAATTGGTAATGACAATCCTGTACCACAAATCTGAGGTACTCCTGGTGAGGATGGTAAATGGGGACATGTAGGTAAGCATCCTTGATGTCCAGAGATACCATGTAATCCCCCTCTTCCAGGCTTGCAATAACCGCCCTGAGCGATTCCATCTTGAACCTGAATTTTTTTATATATGTGTTCAAGGATTTTAAATTTAAAATGGGTCTCACTGAACCGTCCGGTTTCGGTACCACAAACATTGTGGAATAGTAACCCCGTCCTTGTTGAAGTAGGGGCACTTTGACTATCATAGAAAAAGAACAAGCGGCTGCGCTGAATATCAGGAACGAAACATAATGTACAGAGAGCCAACGTAAAAGATAACAATGTTTATTAATAAAACATATAAAAAGATTAATTATCAAATAACCGGTGAATAATATATATATATAAGAACATTCACTAGACGTGAACTGGTGGTATGTTGTAATAACTCAGCTTTTTGGGGTGAAAAGTTCAGAGTTCCACTTGTTAGATAATTGATAGGTACCAGGTGTGCTGATGGAATCCTAATAGATTACAAGTCCCTCAGTTGAAATTGATATTCAATACCTTTCCAAAATGGTCTGGTAAGAGCCGAGCGTCCTCGGCTTCAATGTCCTGCAATGCCCATATACGCTGTGCAGCGGAAAGGAGGAGACCGCCTCTCTCACAACCCGGTCGTGGCAGCGGGTGCGCTGAAGCCGCTGATGTCGGATGCTGTAGACGGAGAGTGCAGCGGGGACCAAGGAGCACCTGGAAGATTTCACCTGAGCTGAGTGTGGATAGGGGCGGGTCCTGACGCGTTTCGTCACGTTCACGTGACTTTCTCACCTTTGAGAAAGTCACGTGAACGTGACGAAACGCGTCAGGACCCGCCCCTATCCACACTCAGCTCAGGTGAAATCTTCCAGGTGCTCCTTGGTCCCCGCTGCACTCTCCGTCTACAGCATCCGACATCAGCGGCTTCAGCGCACACGCTGCCACGACCGGGTTGTGAGAGAGGCGGTCTCCTCCTTTCCGCTGCACAGCGTATATGGGCATTGCAGGACATTGAAGCCGAGGACGCTCGGCTCTTACCAGACCATTTTGGAAAGGTATTGAATATCAATTTCAACTGAGGGACTTGTAATCTATTAGGATTCCATCAGCACACCTGGTACCTATCAATTATCTAACAAGTGGAACTCTGAACTTTTCACCCCAAAAAGCTGAGTTATTACAACATACCACCAGTTCACGTCTAGTGAATGTTCTTATATATATATATTATTCACCGGTTATTTGATAATTAATCTTTTTATATGTTTTATTAATAAACATTGTTATCTTTTACGTTGGCTCTCTGTACATTATGTTTCGTTCCTGATATTCAGCGCAGCCGCTTGTTCTTTTTCTATGCTATCACCACAATACTACACATAGTATTCCGGCAAGCGCAGACTATCAGGAACATACAATTGTGATAATTTAATTCTATGTAACACGCATTGGATTTTAATTTTTATTTGATGATTAGGCGCTCGTCTGTTGCAGTTTTTTGTTTTGCACTTTGACTATCACCTGCTGGGAATACAGCTTGTGAATTGCCTCTAACACAGCCTCCCTGTCTGAGGGAGTCAATGGTAAGGCAGATTTGAGGAAACGGCGGAGGGGGGGGGGGGGGGGGGGAGTAATGTCTCGAATTCCAGCTTGTACCCCTGAGATACCACTAGAAGGATCCAGGGATCCACTTCTGAGCGAGCCCACTGATTGCTGAAATTTTTGAGACGGGCCCCCACCGTACCTGGCACCGCAAGTTGAGCCCCAACGTCATGCGGCGGACTTAGCTGATGAAGCGGGGGAGGGCTTTTGTTCCTGGGAACTGGCTGAATGCTGCAGCTTTTTCCCTCTACCTCTGCCTCTGGGCAGAAAGGACGCGCCTCTACCTCGCCTGCTCTTTTGGGGACGAAAGGACTGCACCTGATAATACGGTGCTTTCTTTGGTTGTGAGGGGACATGTGGTAAGAAAGCTGACTTCCCAGCCGTTGCTGTGGACACTAGGTCCGAAAGACCATCCCCGAACAACTCCTCACCCTTGTAAGGCAAAACTTCCATGTGCCTTTTAGAATCTGCATCTCCTGTCCACTGCCGGGTCCATAACCCTCTTCTGGCAGAAATGGACAGCGCACTGATTTGAGATGCCAGCCGGCAAATATCCCTCTGTGCATCTCTTATGTAAAAGACCGCGTCTTTAATATGCTCTATGTCAAGCAATATAGTGTCCCTGTCTAGGGTGTCAATGTTTTCTGACAGGGATTCCGACCACGCAGCTGCAGCACTGCACATCCAGGATGAAGCAATAGCTGGTCTCAGTATAACACCAGTGTGTATATATACAGACTTCAGGATAGCCTCCTGCTTTCTATCAGCAGGCTCCTTTAGGGCGGCCGTATCCGGAGACGGTAGTGCCACCTTTTTTGACAAACGTGTGAGCGCTTTATCCACCCTAGGTGGTGTTTCCCAACGTGACCTATCCTCTGGCGGGAAAGGGTACGCCATTAGTAATTTTTTGAAATCACCAATTTTCTATCGGGGGAAGCCCATGCTACCTCACACACATCATTTAATTCTTCAGAAGGGGGAAAAACTACTGGTAGTTTTTTCTCCCCAAACATAATACCCTTTTTTGTGGTACCTGGGGTTACATCAGAAATGTGTAAAACATTTTTCATTGCCTCAATCATATAACGAGTGGCCCTAGTGGACATTACATTTGCGTCATCGTCGTCGACACTGGTATCAGTATCCGTGTCGACATCTGTGTCTGCCATCTGAGGTAGCGGGCGTTTTAGAGCCCCTGATGGCCTTTGAGACGCCTGGGCAGGCACGAGCTGAGAAGCCGGCTGTCCCGCATTTGGCATGTCGGCAAATTTTTTATGTAAGGAGTCGACTCTTTCGGGTAATTCCTTCCACAAGTCCATCCACTCAGGTGTCTGCCCCGCATGGGGTAACAACACATGTATAGGCACCTGCTCCTCCTCTACATCAGCCTCCTCATCAAACATGTCGACACAGCCGTACCGACACACCGCACACACACAGGGAATGCTCTGATAGAAGACAGGACCCCACAAAGCCCTTTTGGGAGACAGAGTGAGAGTATGCCAGCACACACCAGAGCGCTATATAATACAGGGATTAACTAAATTATATCCCCTTATAGCTGCTGTATACTTATATTGCGCCTAAATTTGTGCCCCCCCTCTCTCTTTTTTACCCTTTCTGTAGCGTAGTCTGCAGGGGAGAGCCAGGGAGCTTCCTTCCAGCGGAGCTGTGAGGGAGAAATGGCGCCAGTGTGCTGAGGGAGATAGCTCCGCCCCTTTTCTCCCGCTTTTTTATGGATTCTGGCAGGGGTATTTATCACATATATAGCCTCTGGGGCTATATATTGTGATATTTTTGCCAGCCAAGGTGTATTTATTGCTGCTCAGGGCGCCCCCCCCTAGCGCCCTGCACCCTCAGTGACCGCAGTGTGTGGTGTGCATGAGTAACAATGGCGCACAGCTACAGTGCTGTGCGCTACCTTGGAGAAGACTGATGTCTTCAGCCGCCGATTTTCCGGACTCTTCTTGCTTCTGGCTCTGTAAGGGGGCCGGCGGCGCGGCTCCGGGACCGAACATCAAAGGACGGTTCAATGCGGTCGATCCCTCTGGAGCTAATGGTGTCCAGTAGCCTAAGAAGCCCAAACTACCCACAGTTAGGTAGGTTCGCTTCTTCTCCCCTTAGTCCCTCGGTGCAGTGAGCCTGTTGCCAGCAGGTCTCACTGTAAAATAAAAAACCTAAAATATACTTTCTTTCTAGGAGCTCAGGAGAGCCCCTAGTGTGCATCCAGCTCGAGCCGGGCACAGGATTCTAACTGAGGTCTGGAGGAGGGTCATAGAGGGAGGAGCCAGTGCACACCAGGTAGTCCTAAATCTTTCTTAGATGTGCCCAGTCTCCTGCGGAGCCGCTATTCCCCATGGTCCTTACGGAGTCCCCAGCATCCACTAGGACGTCAGAGAAAAATGTTTATTACTCACCTCTGCTGATATCTGTAGGGATCTCCTCCTCCTTACACTGCTGATCACCCCTCACATACATCTCTTCTCCCTCTGTATATTCTGCCTTTATATCAGTCACATACGTCTCTTCTTCTCCCTCTATATCTTCTGCCTTCATATCAGTCAAATACGTCTCCTCTTCTCCCTCTGTATCTTCTGCCTTTATATCAGTCACATACATCTCTTCTTCTCCCTCTATATCTTCTGCCTTTATATCAGTCACATACGTCTCCTCTTCTCCCTCTGTATCTTCTGCCTTTATATCAGTCACATACGTCTCTTCTTCTCCCTCTATATCTTCTGCCTTTATATCAGTCACATACGTCTCTTCTTCTCCTTCTGTATCTTCTGCCTTCATATCAGTCACATACGTCTCTTCTTCTCCATCTATATCTTCTGCCTTTATATCAGACAGACGTTCTTCCTAAATTACCCAAAAAATTGAATTTTAATACCTACCGGTAAATCCTTTTCTCTTAGTCCGTAGAGGATGCTGGGGTCACATCAAGAACCATGGGGTATAGACGGGATCCACAGGAGACATGAGCACTTTAAGACTTTCAAAGGGGTGTGAACGGGCTCCTCTCTCTATGCCCCTCCTCCAGACTCCAGTTATAGGAACTGTGCCCAGGGAGACGGACATTTCGAGGAAAAGGATTTATTGTTAAACTAAGGTGAGATACATACCAGCACACACCTCAAGCACGCCGTACAACATGGCATTTAACACAACGCAAGTCAACGGCATGAACATCATCAGCAACAGGCTGACTATAAACGTAACACAACATGTGTGTAGCCACAACTAATAACTGCAGATACAGTACGCACTGGGACGGGCGCCCAGCATCCTCTACGGACTAAGAGAAAAGGATTTACAGGTAGGTATTAAAATCCTATTTTCTCATACGTCCTAGAGGATGCTGGGGTCACAACAAGAACCATGTGGTTATACCAAAGCTCTAGAATGGGCGGGAGAGTGCGGATGACTCTTCAGCACCGAATGACCAAACATGAGGTCCTTATTAGCCAGGGGATCAAACGTGTAGAACTTCGCAAAGGTGTTTGAACCCGACCACGTAGCTGCTCGGCAAAGTTGTAATGCCGAGACCCCCCGGGCAGCCGCCCAGGACGAACCCACCTTTCTGGTAGACTGGGCCTTCACCGATTTCGGTAACGGCAATCCAGCCATAGAATGAGCCTGCTGAATCGTATGACAGATCCAGCGCACAATAGTCTGCTTGGTAGCAGGAGCCCCAATTTTATTGTGAGCATACAGGACAAACAGAGCCTCCGTTTTCCTAAACTGAGCCGTTCTGGCGACATAAATTTACAAAGCTCTTACTACATCGAGAAACTTTGATTCCAGCAAGGCGTCAGTAGCCACTGGCACCACAATAGGTTGGTTCAAGTGGAACGACAAAACCACTTTTGGCAGAAACTGCTGACGAGTCCTCAATTCTGCTCTATCTTCATGGAAGATCAAATAAGGGGTCTTGTGAGACAAGGCCGCTAATTCAGACACCCGCCTTGCAGATGCCAAGGCCAACAGCATGACCACTTTCCAAGTAAGAAATTTGAACTCTACCTTCTGCAAAAGTTCAAACCAATGAGATTGAAGGAATTGCAACACCGCTTTAAGATCCCACGGTGCCACAGGGGGCACAAAGGGAGGTTGGATGTGCAACACGCCTTTCACGAAGGTCTGAACTTCTGGAAGAGAGGCCAATTGTTTTTGGAAGAAAACCGATAAGGCTGAAATTTGAACTTTAATTGAGCCCACTTTATGCCCGCATCCATACCGGCTTGTAGAAAATGGAGAAAACGTCCTAACTGAAATTCTTCCGTAGGAGCCTTCCTGTATTCACACCAAGACACGTATTTTCTCCAAATATGGTGGTAATGTTTGAACGTTGCTACCTTCCTGGCCTGAATAAGAGTGGGGATAACTTCCTCGGGAATACCCTTCCGGGCTAGGATCCGGCGTTCAACCTCCAAGCCGTCAAATGAAGTTGCGGTAAGTCTTGGAACACGCGCGGCCCCTGCTGTAACAGATCCTCCCTCAGAGAAAGAGGCCAGGGATCTCCTACGAGTAATTCCAGAAGATCCGGATACCAAACCCTTCTTGGCCAGTCTGGAACAATGAGGATCGCTTGAACCTTTGTTCTTCTTATGATCTTTATCACTTTTGGAATGAGTGGAAGCGGAGGAAACATGTACACCGACTGAAACACCCACGGTGTCACTAGGGCATACACTGCTATTGCTTGAGGGTCTCTTGACCTGGAACAATATCTCTGAAGTTTCTTGTTGAGGCGAGACGCCATCATGTCTATTTATAGAATTTCCCAAAGACTTGTCACTTCTGCAAAGACCTCTTGATGAAGACCCCACTCTCCTAGGGGTATATTTACAAAGATTTGTGTTTTTGCCGTTTTGAAGGGTGTTTGATCTTGAATGGTATCGTGTGCATTTTACTGCAATTTTTTGAATCCTGATACGGTCATTCACTAAGCTTCCGACTTTTCCAAATTCGTATTTTCCGATGTCGATGTGATTCGTAATGTCAGGCAGTGTTTTACAGGAGTGATGAGTAAAACACTGCCTGACAAAACACAAGGAATCCCGGCCGGATCTGTGATATCCGTGCAGGGCTTCATTGTGTACCTTAAAAAGGTGTTTAAATTGTTAAAAAAATCTGAAAAAAAATGCGAGGGGTCCCCCCTCCTAAGCACAACCAGCCTCGGGCTCTTTGAGCCGGTCCTGGTTGACAAAATATGGGGGAAAATATGACATGGGTTCCCCCGTATTTCATCAACCAGCACCGGGCTCTGCGCCTGGTCCTGGTTCAAAAAATACAGGGGACAAAAAGCGTAGGGATCCCCCATATTTTTAAAACCAGCAGCGGGCTCCACTAGCCAGGTACATAATGCCACAGCCAGGGGAACCCTTTTATTGTGGTCTCGGCAGCCCTGGCATTACATACCCAACTAGTCACCCCTGGCCGGGGTACCCTGGAGGAGTGGGAACCCCTTAAATCAAGGTGGTCCCCCCCTCCAGCCACCCAAGGGCCAGGGGTGAAGCCCGAGGCTGTCCCCCCCATCCAAGGGCGGCGGATGGGGGGCTGATAGCCTTGTGTCAAAAATGTGAATATTGTTTTTAGTAGCAGTACTACAAGTCCCAGCAAGCCTCCCCCGCAAGTTGGTACTTGGAGAACCACAAGTACCAGCATGCGGTGGAAAACCGGGCCCGCTGGTACCTGTAGTACTACTACTAAAAAAATACCCCCCAAAAAACAGGACACACACACCGTGACAGTATAAGTTAAAATCCTTTTGGGAATCTGAAACTTTTTGTCAGGACTTTTCCAAACCTTTTCACAAAGAGCGTTCAGTTCATGAGAGGGAGGAAACGTTACCTCAGGTTTCTTTCCTTTATACATACAGACCCTAGCATCAGGAACAGTAGGGTCCTCAGTGATATGTAATACGTCTTTTATAGCCACAATCATGTACTGAATGCTCTTTGCCAGTTTTGGATCTAATCTGGCATCACTATAGTCGACACTTGAGTCAGTGTCCGTGTCGGTATCCGTGTCTGTCAGCTGGGCAAATGAACGTTTTTGTGACCCCGAGGGGGTCTGAACTTGTAACAGCACATCCTCTACGGATTTCTTCCAAGCCTGGTTCTGGGACTCAGATTTATCCAATCTTTTATTTATCATTCAAAGCACTCAAAACATTCACCCAATCAGACATGCCGACACACGTGCACCCACCACACGCAGATACACTGGGCCTATAGGGGACAGACCCACAGTAAAGCCTGTCAGAGAGCCACAGAGGGAGATATTGCCAGCTCACACCCCAGCGCCCAAACCCGGTCTGAAAATACTACAGAAAATGTCCCAGACCTGCAGCGCTTTTATAAGTTACATATAATGCACCAAAATCACTGCACCCCCCCCCCCCCCTCCAGTTTTGCACCCTGTTACTTGTACAGCAATGTGAGGAAAAACCAGTGTCTCTGCAGCCTGTGTAGAGAAAATGGCGCCGGGCTGTGTGCTGTGAGTGCTAAGCTCCGCCCCCATAATGGCGCGCTTCAGACCCGCTCTTTTTTAAACTTTTTTATACTGGCGGGGGTCCGGACAGTGCCCTGGCACTGTGTCCGCTCTTGCCAGTCAGTTATTTTGAGGTTAAATTGCTGCCCAGCCCCCCCCCCGCGCGCCCTGCACCCTGTAGTGCCTCTGAGTGTGGGAGCATGGCGCGCAGCACGGCCGCTGTGCTATACCTCAAAGCCGTCACTGAAGTCTTCTGATCATCTTCTACTCGCCTGTCTTCTGACTTCTGGCTCTGCTAGGGGGGTGACGGTGGGCTCTGGGAACGAGCATCTAGGCGTACCTAGCGATCAGACCCTCAGGAGCTAATGGTGTCCAGTAGCCAAAGAAGCAGAGCCTTGAAACTCACAGAAGTAGATCTGACTTCTCTCCCCTCAGTACCACGATACAGAGGGACTGTTGCCATCAGTTCTCCCTGAACATAATAAACCTAACATAAGTCTTTTAAGAGAAACTCAGTAGAGCTCCTCAGTGTGCATCCAGTCTGCCTGGGCACATATTCTAAACTGGAGTCTGGAGGAGGGGCATAGAGGGAGGAGCCAGTTCACACACCTTTGAAAGTCTTAAAGTGCCCATGTTTCCTGTGGATCCCGTCTATACCCCAAGGTTCTTGATGTGACCCCAGCATCCTCTTGGACGTATGAGAAAATAATACAATGGTATTTGCAAAGTGTTAGCTTAAACTAAGGGTGAAACAGTATAATATCAGTGTATAATACACACAGCTCCTCTACAGATCATATAGTGACAGTCACTTTGGTATATTTGGGAGACCCTAAATCCCACCTACCTGATCCTCCTGTGGGGTCCTGTGATTCTCCTCTGTACAATCCTGGGAATACAGAGGACGGGAACATCTCTCTGGGGTATTTCTGTTACTGGACCCATCTGTAGGAGACACACAGTGACTGAGCACAGTGTATATATGTGATTATCAGATGATGTGTGTATATAGGGGCCCCCATACCTGCTCTCCCCTGTACAATACATGACAGTCTTCTCTTACCCAGTGATGTGAGGGGCCGGTGATTCTCCTTCATCACGTCCTGGTACAGACCCCTGTGTTCCTCTATACACTCCACCTCCTGAATGGAGACATAGACAGTGACATCCTGACACCTTATAGGAACCTGACACCCACACAGTGATACAGTCATCACCCAGACACATCCCCTGGTGTTACTGTATAATGCCCCATTCCCAGCAGTCACCTCTCCAGTCATCACCAAGACACATCCCCTGGTGTTACTGTATAATGTCCCATTCCCAGCAGTCACCTCTTCAGTCATCACTCAGACACGTCCCCTGGTGTTACTGTATAATGCCCCATTCCCAGCAGTCACCTCTCCAGTCATCTTCCAGACACGTTCCCTGGTGTTACTGTATAATGTCCCATTCCCAGCAGTCACTTCTCCAGTAATCACCCAGACACATCCCCTGGTGTTACTGTATAATGCCCCATTCCCAGCAGTCACTTCTCCAGTCATCACCCAGACACATCCCCTGGTGTTACTGTATAATGTCCCATTCCCAGCAGTCCCCTCTCCAGTCATCAACCAGACACGTTCCCTGGTGTTACTGTATAATGTCCCATTCCCAGCAGTCACCTCTCCAGTCATCACCCAGACACGTCCCCTGGTGTTACTGTATAATGCCCCATTCCCAGCAGTCACCTCTCCAGTCATCACCCAGACACATCCCCTGGTGTTACTGTATAATGTCCCATTCCCAGCAGTCACCTCTCCAGTCATCACCCAGACACGTCCCCTGGTGTTACTGTATAATGTCCCATTCCCAGCAGTCACCTCTCCAGTCATCACCCAGACACATCCCCTGGTGTTACTGTATAATGCCCCATTCCCAGCAGTCACCTCTCCAGTCATCACCCAGACACTTTCCCTGGTGTTACTGTATAATGTCCCATTCCCAGCAGTCACCTCTCCAGTCATCAACTAGACACATTCCCTGGTGTTACTGTATAATATCCCATTCCCAGCAGTCACCTCTCCAGTCATCACCCAGACACGTCCCCTGGTGTTACTGTATAATATCCCATTCCCAGCAGTCACCTCTCCAGTCATCACCCAGACACGTCCCCTGGTGTTACTGTATAATGTCCCATTCCCAGCAGTCACCTCTCCAGTCATCACCCAGACACATCCCCTGGTGTTACTGTATAATATCCCATTCCCAGCAGTCACCTCTCCAGTCATCACCCAGACACGTCCCCTGGTGTTATTGTATAATGTCCCATTCCCAGCAGTCACCTCTCCAGTCATCACCCAGACACGTCCCCTGGTGTTACTGTATAATGTCCCATTCCCAGCAGTCACCTCTCCAGTCATCACCCAGACACATCCCCTGGTGTTACTGTATAATGCCCCATTCCCAGCAGTCACCTCTCCAGTCATCACCCAGACACATCCCCTGGTGTTACTGTATAATGCCCCATTCCCAGCAGTCACCTCTCCAGTCATCACCCAGACACTTTCCCTGGTGTTACTGTATAATGTCCCATTCCCAGCAGTCACCTCTCCAGTCATCACCCAGACACATCCCCCGGTGTTACTGTATAATGTCCCATTCCAAGCAGTCACCTCTCCAGTCATCACCCAGACACGTCCCCCGGTGTTACTGTATAATGTCCCATTGCCGGCAGTCACCTCTCCAGTCATCACCCAGACACATCCCCTGGTGTTACTGTATAATGTCCCATTCCCAGCAGTCACCTCTCCAGTCATCACCCAGACACGTCCCCCGGTGTTACTGTATAATGTCCCATTCCCAGCAGTCACCTCTCCAGTCATCACCCAGACACATCCCCCGGTGTTACTGTATAATGTCCCATTCCAAGCAGTCACCTCTCCAGTCATCACCCAGACACGTCCCCCGGTGTTACTGTATAATGCCCCATTCCCGGCAGTCACCTCTCCAGTCATCACCCAGACACATCCCCTGGTGTTACTGTATAATGTCCCATTCCCAGCAGTCACCTCTCCAGTCATCACCCAGACACATCCCCTGGTGTTACTGTATAATGCTCCATTCCCAGCAGTCACCTCTCCAGTCATCACCCAGACACGTCCCCTGGTGTTACTGTATAATGCCCCATTCCCAGCAGTCATCTCTCCAGTCATCACCCAGACACATCCCCTGGTGTTACTGTATAATGCCCCATTCACAGCAGTCACCTCTCTAGTCATCACCCACACACATCTCCTGGTGTTACTGTATAATGTCCCATTCCCAGCAGTCACCTCTCCAGTCATCACCCAGACACATCCCCTGGTGTTACTGTATAATGTCTCATTCCCGGCAGTCACCTCTCCAGTCATCACCCAGACACATCCCCTGGTGTTACTGTATAATGTCCCATTCCCAGCAGTCACCACTCCAGTCATCACCCAGACACGTCCCCTGGTGTTACTGTATAATGCCCCATTCCCAGCAGTCACCTCTCCAGTCATCACCCAGACACATCCCCTGGTGTTACTGTATAATGTCCCATTCCCAGCAGTCACCTCTCCAGTTATCACCCAGACACATCCCCTAGTGTTACTGTATAATGTCAAGGGGTCAGCTTGCTGGGGGTAGCTTGCGTGGAATTTAATAAGTGTGGAATTTAATAAGTGTGTTATCCGAACAGTTAAAAAAACAGTTGAACAAACATTGAGCACCATCAAGGAAAGGTAATTTACTTAAACAACTTATTCCTACACAACTTAACCCAAAATTATCTCACAAATCACCACAGCATGTTCATCAAACTACTGTTTCTTATTTCAATTCATGGAATTCTCACCAAATGTAACACATTCTACACTCACCCTAAAACTCACCCCTCTGTGCACATTACAGCTTCTATTCTCCACTCCCCTCTTCTAACCACTCATGAGCTTTATACTTACTTCTCTGCAAGTACTTTAACAACCACAATTGGCCACCAGAATAAACACTCGCAAACATCCACCAATATTTATCTCACTCTTCTGCTTTTATTAGCTGGTGCCATGTCACCAAATCCAGGTCCCAACCACCTGTCCCTCTCACACTCAGCTATCTCAAAACAACATAGAAATCCATCTAACCTCATAAATATCACGCGTCTCCCATACCCTTCCAAGTCACTAAAATGTGGCTTATGGAATGCACGCTCTGTTTGTAACAAATTAACATCCATCCATGACCTCTTCATATCTCACAACTTTTATCTGCTGACTATAACAGAAACCTGGCTCACACAATCAGACACGGCCTACCCTGCAGCACTATCACACGGTGGTTTCCACTTCACACCCCCCCCCCAGGCCTGGTAATAGTAAAGGTGGTGGGGTTGGAATCTTACTGTCCCAATTTTTCACATACACTGTTCTACCTCAGGTTCCATCACTCGCATTCACATAATTTGAAGTTCACTCTATCAGGATTTTCACCTCTTTCTCTCTGCATGTTGCAGCTATTGCCCTCCTGGGCAACCCGAACAATAATTTCTAGAAGATTTTTCTGCCTGGCTCCCGCGCATCTTATCCTCTGACATCTCAACCATCATTATGGGCAATTTCAATATAGCTCTTGACAGTCCGCAATCTGTTCATGCCTCCAAACTCCTCTCTCTAACCTCCTCTCTTGGCCTCACCCAATGGTCTGACATAGCTACACACCAGAAGGGCCACTGCCTTGATCTTGTGTTCACCAGGCTCTGTTCAGTTTCTGAATTCATTAACACTCCTTTCCCTCTCTCTAATCACAACCTGATCACCTTCACAATCTCTTCTATTACTCTAAATTCTATGACACTAAAACCTAGCAAGCCTCCTCTAACCCGCAGAAATACTAACAATATACATTTTCTACAACTTTCCACTTCTCTGCAACAACTGCTCTCACGAATCTCTACATTAACCACACCTGACACTGCTGTATCCCACCTGCACAAGACCCTAGAGAGTGCCCTTGATGAAGTGGCTCCAGCTAGCCATCACACTCCACGTAGGCTTAGATGCCAACCGTGGCACTCTAAATCAACAAGACACCTATAAAAACTGTCACGTAAAGTAGAACGTCAGTGGCGGAAATCTCAGAATCCAAGTGACTTCCTCACATATAAGACCACCTACCACTCCTATCATCAGGTTCTGGACACTGCCAAAGAAACATACTTCCAATCTCTTCTCATGCCACCAACCCCAAGCGACTTATTAATACATATAAATCACTTCTTTACCCTCCATCACCTCCCCCACTAGCTACTATCAGTGCACAAGAACTTGCCTCCTACTTCAAGGATAAGATTGATAAAATCCGAGATGAAATGGTATGCTCTTCCTCAGCCAGTGACCTGCTCAATTCCCTACCTGAACCCTCTGGCACTTTCTCTTCATTTGATGCCACAAGTGAAGATGAAGTATCATCAGTCTTTCCATCCTCCTACTCCACTACCTCTCCACTTGATCCTATACCCTCACAAGTCAGTAAAACTCTGTCTTCTGTGCTTATCCCAACCTTAACTAAAATCTGTAATCTCTCTCTCTACTGGTATCTTTCCTTCTCTGTTTAAGCATGCAGTGATTACTCCCATTCTAAACAAACACACCTCTGACCCAAACACACTCTCTAACTACCGTCCCATTTCTCAGCTACCATATCCCTCCAAGCTACTTGAGAGACTTGCCTACACTCGCCTTACACACATTCTTAACTCCCACAACTTATTGGACCCACTTCAGTCAGGCTTTCATGCCCAACACTCCACAGACACTGCACTGACCAAAGTAGTGAATGATCAGCTGGAGGGCCACAGGTTGAAGACCCATGATCTAGTCACTGCTAGATCTAAAGCCCATTACACACTACTCATTCTTCTAGATCTCTCTGCTGCTTATGACACTGTTGACCACTCTCTTCTCATACAAATACTACAATCTCTAGGTCTTCAGGACACGGCCCTCTCCTGGTTCTCATCCTACCTATCTAATCGCTCTTTCAGTGGTCACTTCTCTGATTCTACCTCTTCTTCTCTACCTCTATCAGTTGGAGTACCGCAAGGCTCAGTCTTGGGTCCTCTGCTGTTCTCAATCTATACCTCATCTCATCCCTGGGTGATCATATCATACAACCCATTAAGAACCTAGCAATCTGGTGGACCATTATGCAACAGGTAGCATCTATCCTTGTGTATCAATGCCTATTTCCCCATAGATTGTAAGTTTGCGAGCAGGGCCTTCCTATCTCTATGGTTGTCTGTTTTTACCCAGTTTCGTTCTATTACTGCTGTTCTAATTGTAAAGCGCAACAGAATATGCTGCGCTATATAAGAAACTGCTAATAAATAATAAATACAACACAGGCCGCTCCCCCTGTATACTATGACATCACAGAAAGCTACCCCTGTATATTATGACAACACATGCCGCTCCCCCTGTATACTATGACAGCACAGGAAGCTACCCTGTATATTATGACAACACAGGCCGCTGCCCCTGTATATTATGACAACACAGGTCACGCCTTCTGTATAGAAAGAAAATACATTCCGCTCACCCTATATAATAATAGTAACAAGACACCACAGGTCCCTCCACTTGTATATTATGACACACAGGCCGCTCCCCCTGTATACTATGACAGTACAGGATGCTAACCCTGTAATATGACAACACAGGCCACTCCTTCTGTATAGAAAGACAATACATGTCGCTCACCCTATATAATAAAAGTAAGAAGACACCACAGGCCACTTCCCCTGTATAAAAGGGCAACACAGGCTGCTCCCCCTGCATAGTAGGATGTCATAATCCACTACCCCTGTATAGGAGGTTGCCCCAGTTCGCTCCCCCTGTACAGTAGGACAACACATGCCACTCCCCTGTATTTTAATACAGCTCCTCTGAATATTAATACAACATATGCCGCTCCACCTGTATAGTACAATGCCACAGGACACAACACCTGTAATGTCCCGTTTATAGAATTACAGCAACGGCGGGGTCTGCGCCACCTGTATCACGGTAACGGTGGGGTGTGCGCCCTCTGTATTACGGTAAAGGCGGGGACTGCGCCACCTGTATAACGGTAATGGCGGGGTCTGCGCCACCTGTATTACGGTAACGACGGGGTCTGCGCCACCTGTATTACAGTAACGGCGGGGTCTGTGTCACCTGTGTTACGGTAACGGCGGAGTCTGCGCCACCTGTGTTACGGTAACGGCGGAGTCTGCACCACCTGTGTTACGGTAACGGCGGAGTCTACGCCACCTGTATTACAGTAACGGCGGGGTCTGCATTCCCTGTATTACGGTAATGGCGGGGTCTGAGCCACCTGTATTACAGTAACGGCGGGGTCTTGCGCCACCTGTATTACGGTAATGGTGGGGTCTGCGCTACCTCTATTACGGTAACGACGGAGTCTGCGCCACCTGTATTGCGGTAACGGCGGAGTCTGCGCCACCTGTATTACGGTAACGGCGGGGTCTGCGCCACTTGTGTTACAATAACGGCGGGGTCTGCGCCTCCTGTATTACGGTAACGGCGGAGTCTGCGATACCTGTATTACGGTAACGGTGGGGACTGCGCCACCTGTATTACGGTAACGGCGGGGTCTGTGCCTCCTGTATTACAGTAACGGCGGAGTCTGCGCCACCCGTGTTACGGTAACGGCGGAGTCTGCGCCACCTGTATTACAGTAACGGCGGGGTCTGTGTCACCTGTGTTACGGTAACGGCGGAGTCTGCACCACCTGTGTTACGGTAACGGCGGAGTCTGCGCCACCTGTATTACAGTAACGGCGGGGTCTGCATTCCCTGTATTACGGTAATGGCGGGGTCTGAGCCACCTGTATTACAGTAACGGCGGGGTCTTGCGCCACCTGTATTACGGTAATGGTGGGGTCTGCGCTACCTCTATTACGGTAACGGCGGAGTCTACGCCACCTGTGTTACAATAACGGCGGGGTCTGCGCCACCTGTATTACGGTAACGGCGGAGTCTGCGCCACCTGTATTACGGTAACGGTGGGGACTGCGCCACCTGTATTACGGTAACGGTGGGGTCTGCGCCTCCTGTATTACAGTAACGGCGGAGTCTGCGCCACCCGTGTTACGGTAACGGCGGAGTCTGCGCCACCTGTATTACGGTGACGGCGGAGTCTGCGCCACCTGTATTACGGTAATGGCGGAGTTTGCGCCACCTGTATTACGGTAACGGCGGAGTCTTCGCCACCTGTACTACAGTAACGGCGGGGTCTGCGCCACCTGTATTACGGTAACGGCGGAGTCTGCGCCACCTGTATTACGGTAACGGCTGAGTTTTCGCCACCTGTATTACGGTAACGGCGGAGTCTTCGCCACCTGTATTACGGTAACGGCGGGGTCTGCGCCACCTGTATTACGGTAACGGCGGAGTCTGCGCCACCTTTATTACGGTAACGGCGGAGTCTGCGCCACCTGTGTTACGGTAACGGCGGGGTCTGCGCCACCTGTATTACAGTAATAGGACACTAGAGTGTCAGCCACCAGAGGCTGCTCCAGCTGCACTATAACAAGGCACCAGAGGCTGCTCCCCCTGTAGTACAGAACCTGACACCAGAGCTGCTCAGCCTATAGAATAATAATAATAATATCATTACCTGCTGCCAGACACAGCAATGGCTGCTCTCTGCTCCTGCTGCCTTGTGGAAATGATAGAAGGAAGGCGGAGCTCAGACCAGGAGAAAATGGCCGCCGCTCCTGACGTCACTACACGGCCAGGGAACCTATTGTTGCTGACGGACTGGTCTACAAGAAAATGGCCGCCGGCCTCTTGCACTGAGGACATAAATGGTAATATCCATTACAGAGGGCGGGGGTGTAGGAGGGGAGGAACCAGTCACTAGGAATCAGCTGTGCCAATCACTCTTTACCTCCGGACTGTGCGTTCCACCTTACTTCCGGACTGTGCGTTCCACATACAGGAAGTTAGTTTTCATCGACTGCTGCAGCCTCGCGGTGTCCGTGGAGATCAGGTAATGGCGTCTTACTATACAGGGGGAGCAGCCTGTGGTGTCCTGATATTATTACTATACAGGGGGAGCAGCCTGTGGTGTCATAATATTATTATTATTATACGGGGGAGCAGCCTGTGGTGTCCTGATATTATTATTATACAGGGGGAGCAGCCTGTGGTGTCCTGATATTATTATTATACAGGGGGAGCAGCCTGTGGTGTCCTGTTATTATTACTATACAGGGGGAGCAGCCTGTGGTGTCCTGTTATTATTACTATACAGGGGGAGCAGCCTGTGGTGTCCTGTTATTATTACTATACAGGGGGAGCAGCCTGTGGTGTCCTGTTATTATTACTATACAGGGGGAGCAGCCTGTAGTGTCCTGTTATTATTACTATACAGGGGGAGCAGCCTGTGGTGTCCTGTTATTATTACTATACAGGGGGAGCAGCCTGTAGTGTCCTGTTCTTATTACTATACAGGGGGAGCAGCCTGTGGTGTCCTGTTATTATTATTATACAGGTGGAGCAGCCTGTAGTGTCCTGTTATTATTATTATTATTATTATTATTATTATTATACAGGGGGAGCAGTCTGTGGTTTCATGTTATTATTATACAGGAGGAGTAGCCTGTGGTGTCCTGTTATTATTATACAGGGTGAGCAACCTGTGGTGTCCTGTTATTATTATTATTTCTCTTACGTCCTAGAGGATGCTGGGGACTCCGTAAGGACCATGGGGTATAGACGGGCTCCGCAGGAGATAGGGCACCTAAAAAGAACTTTGACTATGGGTGTGCACTGGCTCCTCCCTCTATGCCCCTCCTCCAGACCTCAGTTAGATTCTGTGCCCAGAGGAGAAGGGTGCACTGCAGAGAGCTCTCCTGAGTTTTCTGTTTTAAAAGAATTTTGTTAGGTTTTTTATTTTCAGGGAGTCCTGTTGGCAACAGGCTCCCTGCATCGTGGGACTGAGGAGAGAGAAGCAGAGCTGGCTTTACGGTTGGGCTCTATTTCTAGGCTACTGGACACCATTAGCTCCAGAGGGAGTCGGAACGCAGGTCTCACCTGGGGTTCATCCCGGAGCCGCGCCGCCGTCCTCCTCACAGATGCCGAAGATGGAAGCCGGGTGAGTATGAGAAGGCAGAAGACATCAGGCAGCAGAAGACATCAGATCTTCATGAGGTAAGCTGCGCGCCATTGCTCCCACTATACACACACAAAGCAGCACTGATGGGTGCAGGGTGCTGTGGGGGGGGGGGGGGCCCTGGGCAGCAATATTCCTCACTTCTGGGCATGTTAAGATGGATTAGGCTGCAGAGGCAGTAAATCCAAGAATCCCCCACCATTTTAATAAAAAAAGCACTGGGACCGAAGCCCGCCGTTAGGTGGGCGGGGCTTGATCCTCAGCACTAACCAGCGCCATTTTCTCCACAGAAGCTGCATGCTGAACGCTGGCTCCCTGGTCTCTCCCCTGCTGAACTTCACAGGCTGGAAAAAAGAGGAGGGGGGCACATTGGCGACGCAGTGGGAATTGGAATATTATATATATAAAAGTGCTATCTGGTCATATTTTTCCACAGTGTTATTAAGCGTACTCTCTCTCTGTCTCTCCTAAGGGCCTGGTTGGGGTTTTGTACCCTTGTAGGTTTAACCCTGTGTGTGTGGGTGTCGGTACGTGGTGTCGACATGTCTGAAGCGGAAAGCTTCTCCAAGGAGGAGGTGGAGCAGATGAGTGGTGTGTCCCCGTCGGTTGTGCCGACTCAGGAATGGATGGACATGTGGCATATGTTGAATGCAAGTGTGACATCTTTACATAAAAGGCTTGATAAGGCTGAATTACGGGGGACATCAGGGGGTCAATCTTCTGAGAATGCTGATTTAGATTACCTTATTAAACACTCTAAGAGGTTAAGAGACACAGTACGCAATTGGCGTACGAGGTACCGTAAGGGTACGCTCTTAGCGTAGCGGACGCTAAATCGGGAGCGAGCCGCTCGAGCGACACAAACGCTCGCGAGAATATGCTGTTGGTATCGGGCACACTATAGGTGAGCGACTAACGTAATGCTACGCTATTAGCGTAGCAGACGCTCGGGACCACGAGGAGATCACGAGCGGCGCAGACGCTAACTGGATAACAATCAATAAAACTTGTATGTAACACGCTGGAAAGATATTCTTATGCTGTATACCTTGTACTAGAACCACTGTAGTGATGCAACGCTGTTTAACCTTATAGATACTAAAGCTGTTCGAGCGATCGAGACGCTCCTATTACCCCTTGCAATATAACGAATACACACTACCATTTTAAGGGTCCAAAACCTTTTACTAACACATATCTAAAGTTACTTCAAAAGGGGAAACAGTTCACAAGTCATACGCTACAAACTAACATATAATTCTAGCAGAGTATCTAGACAGTAACATGCACAATAGAGAACGATCGTATTACAAATACAGAGACTAAGTGTGAATGGCTAACAACATACGGGTAACAAAGTGGCAACAGAGAAACATACCATACGGGGAACACACGCAGGCGCAACCGGAATCCAGTCCTCCAATTATCAGCGATAACTGTTGAAGAGAGAGTACTGGCTGGACTGGGGACGGTGACCCTTATATACACTGTACACAATACAGTACAATGGTCCCTATATTCTTATTGTTCATTGGACACAGGAATTCGGCTTCGCATTATAACAAAAGGTCATAGGTTGATTCATACAGGTGGGCTGTGGCTACTTCCAACTGTTCAGGTGGGTGGGATACTGGGTTTCCTGCCGCATGGCTAAGTAAGTGCAAATAATAGTAAATGGACATAAACTTCTTATGTCCATAACTATTCGCACGAGCGATTAATCCGCTCCAAACCAACACCGGAATGTTGCTAATTAAATACTCTTCCGATGGATACCAAACACCACTGTATTACTCCTGTTAGACCCTTCGTACAATACAAAGAGGGATCTCTCTGTCCAGGAACAAGCTACATTAACTAAACTTTCAGAATCTATCAAAGGGACCATGATCTACAAAATACATTATATAGTGAAAATATGTAACAATTGAGTCGCACGCTACGATCACATAAACTCTACCGTAAATGCGCACATCGTGCGCCTGCGGGTGCACGCGACAGCGAGTATGGGCACGCACGGGAGAGTGTACGCATGCGCAGCGCGGACTTGTATGAGGTGCAAATATGGCAGTGTGCATAGTGGTATTTTTCTGACTTTGACACTTCATATTGGACCGACTCACAGGGCCCGTCGGGGTCTCAAACGCATCCCTTAACACAAGACACTACTACCGACACGGCCTCTGATTCCAATGTCGACTATGACAAAGTAAAATTGCACCCTAGGGTGACTAAAACCATTCAGTGTATGATTGTGGCAATAAGGGATGTGTTGCATATTGAGGATGAACCCTCGGTCCCCAACACAAGGGTACACATGTTTAAGGGAAAGAAACAGATTATTCATTTTCCCACATCTCATGAATAAAATGATTTCTTTGGAAAAGCTTGGGAGACTCCGGAAAAGAGGCCGCAGATCCCCAAAAGAATTTATATGGCATACCCCTTCCCTAAGCAGGACAGGGAGATTTGGGAATCACCCCCCACTGTGGACAAGGCCCTGACGCGCTTGTCCAAGAAAGTGGCGCTACCGTCTCCTGACACATCGGCACTTAAGGACCCTGCAGATCGCAGGCAAGAAACTACCTTAAAGTGTATTTATTCTCATTGCGTCGGCATGGGTGTGTAGCGCAATTGCAGCTTGGACAGATGAGCTGACAGATCACTTTGATAATATGGATAAGGATACTATATTCTTAACTCTAGCCCATATAAAAGACGCAGTCTTATTTATGAGGGATGCTCAAAGGGACATTGGATTGCTAGCTTCTAGGGCCAATGCCATGTCTATCTCGGCGAGTAGATCCTTATGGACTCGCCAATGGACGGGTGATGCGGATTCCAAAAAACATATGGAAGTTCTACCCTATAAGGGAGATGTATTGTTTGGGGATGGGCTTACGGACCTGGTTTGCACAGCTACAGCAGGTAAATCAAACTTTTTACCATTTATTCCCCAACAGCAAAAGAAAGTACCACCCTATCAGATGCAGTCCTTTCGGTCGCACAAGTCCAGAAGAGGTCGGGGATCCTCTTTCCTCACCAGAGGTAAAGGCAGAGGCAAAAGAGCACCTGCTTCGGCAGGTGCCCAGGAACAAAAGTCCTCCCCAGCTGCTCCAAAATCCACAGCATGACGCTGGGGCTCCCCTGAGGGAGTCCGCACCGGTGGGGGCACGTCTTCGACTTTTCAGTCAGGCCTGGGTCAGATCAGACCTGAATCCCTGGGTGTTGGAAATAGTTTCCCAGGGTTACAAACTGGAATTCGAGGAGGTGCCCCCGCGCCGATTTTTCAAATCGACCCTACCAGCTTCTACATCGGAACGGGATGTAGTGTTAGCTGCAATTCAAACGCTGTGTATACAGCAAGTGATAATCAAGGTTCCCCTGCACCAGCAGGGAAGAGGTTACTACTCAACCCTATTTTTGGTCCCGAAACTGGACGGTTCGGTCAGACCTATTTTGAATCTGAAATCCCTAAACCTGTACATAAAAAGATTCAAATTCAAAATGGAATCACTCAGAGCGATAATAGCCAACATGGAGGAGGGGGAGTTTATGGTGTCTCTGGACATAAAGGATGCGTACCTTCATGTCCCCATATATGCCCCCCATCAGGAATACCTGAGATTCGCTGTACAGGATTGTCATTACCAATTTCAGACGTTGCCGTTTGGACTTTCCATGGCCCCCAGGATTTTCACCAAGATAATGGCGGAGATGATGGTGGTCCTGCGCAAGCATGGAGTCACAATTATCCCATACTTGGACGATCTCCTGATAAAAGCGAGATCAAGGGACAAATTGCTGAGCAGTGTGGCGCTCTCTCTGAGAGTGCTCCAGCAACACGGTTGGATTCTAAATCTACCGAAGTCACAGTTAATTCCGACAACTCGACTACCGTTCCTAGGTATGATACTGGATACGGAACAAATGAAGGTCTTCCTCCCCATAGAGAAAGCCCAGGACATCCAGAACATGGTCAGAGACCTGCTAAAACCAAAAAGGGTGTCAGTTCACCAATGCACTCGAGTTCTGGGAAAAATGGTGGCGGCCTACGAGGCCATTCCCTTCGGAAGGTTCCATGCAAGGACTTTTCAATGGGACCTTCTGGACAAGTGGTCCGGGTCCCATCTGCACTTACATCGGAAAATAATTCTGTCCCCAGGAGCCAGAGTGTCTCTCCTGTGGTGATTGCAAAGTGCTCACCTGCTGGAGGGTCGCAGGTTCGGAATTCAGGATTGGATCCTGGCGAGCCTCCGAGGATGGGGAGCAGTCACACAAGGAAAAAAATTTCAGGGACTTTGGTCAGACCAGGAGTCCTATCTACACATCAATGTGTTGGAACTCAGGGCCCTTTACAACGGCCGTCGACAAGCGGAGAGTCTTCTTCGAAACCTACCGGTTCTGATTCAATCAGACAATGTCACAGCAGTGGCTCATGTGAACTGCCAATGCGGGACAAGAAGCAGAGTTGCGATGGCGGAAACCACCAATATTCTTCGCTGGGTGGAAAATCATGTAAGCGCTCTGTCGGGAGTGGACAACTGGGAAGCAGACTTCCTCAGCAGACACGATCTCCATTCAGGAGAGTGGGGACTTCTCAAGAAGTCTTTGCAGACTTCCTCAGCAGACACGATCTCCATCCAGGAGAGTGGGGACTTCATCAAGAAGTCTTTGCAGATATAACACGTCCTTGGGGAACTCCTCAAATAGACATGATCGCGTCACGCCTCAACAAAAAACTTCGGAGGTATTGTGCCAGGTCTCTGGACCGTCAGGCATTGGCTGTAGACGCTCTAATAACACTGTGGGCGTTCAAATCGGTCTACGTGTTTCCTCCTCTTCCTCTCACAAAAGTGTTGAGGATCATAAGGCAAAGAAGAGTACAGACGATACTCGTTGTCCCGGACTGGCCTCGAAGGGCCTGGTACTCAGATCTACAAGAGATGCTCACAGGAGATCCCTGGCCTCTTCCTCTGAGGGAAGACCTGTTGCAACAGGGGCCCTGTATATTTCAAGACTTACCGCGGTTCAGTTTGACGGCATGGCGGTTGAACTCCGAATCCTAGCGAAAAAGGGGATTCTGGAAGAGGTCATCCCTACTTTAATAAAGGCTAGGAAGGAGGTGACGGTTAAGCATTATCACCGTATCTGGCGAAAGTATGTGTCTTGGTGTGAAACCAAGAATGCGCCTACGGAAGATTTTCATCTGGGTCGTTTTCTCCACTTCCTACAGACAGGAGTGGATATGGGCCTGAAATTAGGCTCTGTTAAGGTACAGATTTCGGCCCTCTCGATTTTTTTTCAGAAGGAGTTGGCTTCTCTTCCAGAAGTCCAGACGTTTGTAAAGGGAGGGCTGCACATCCAGCCTCCTTTTGTGCCTCCAGTGGCACCGTGGGACCTCAACGTGGTGTTGCAGTTCCTAAAATCACACTGGTTTGAACTGCTTAACAAGGTTGAGTTGAAATTTCTTACCTGGAAGGTGGTCATGTTGTTGGCCTTAGCATCAGCAAGGCGAGTGTCAGAACTGGCGGCTTTGTCACACAAGAGCCCCTACTTGATTTTTCATGTGGATCGAGCTGAATTGAGGACACGTCCGCAATTTTTGCCTAAAGTGGTTTCTTCGTTCCATGTGAAACAACCTATTGTGGTGTCTGTGGCTACAAGTGACCTGGAGGATTCCAGAGCCCTGGACGTAGTCAGGGCCTTAAAGATTTATGTAGCCAGGACGGCTAGAATTAGGAAAACAGAGGCTCTGTTTGTCCTGTATGCAGCCGATAAGATTGGCGCACCTGCTTCGAAGCAGACTATTGCTTGCTGGATCTGTAATACGATTCAGCAGGCTCATTCTACGGCTGGATTGCCGGTACCAAATTCGGTTAAGGCCCATTCCACTAGGAAGGTGGGCTATTCTTGGGCGGCTGCCCGAGGCGTCTCGGCATTACAACTTTGCAGAGCGGCGACTTGGTCGGGGTCAAACACTTTTGCTAAATTCTACAAGTTTGATACCCTGGCTGATGAGGACCTAGCGTTTGCTCAGTCGGTGCTGCAGAGTCATACGCACTCTCCCGCCCTATTGGATGCTTTGGTATAAACCCCATTGTCCTTACGGAGTCCCCAGCATCCTCTAGGACGTAAGAGAAAATAAGATTTTAAACCTACCGGTAAATCTATTTCTCCTAGTCCATAGAGGATGCTGGGCGCCCGTCCCAGTGCAGAAACTCTCTATATAGTTGTTGCTTAAATAAGGGTTATGTTACAGTTGACATCGGTCTTGGACCGTTGCTGTTATTGTTCATACGGTTAACTGGTTTTGTATGATCCAGGTTACGTGGTATGCTTGGTGTGGGCTGGTATGAATCTTGCCCTAGGATTTCTAAATCCTGCCTTGTAGTGTCCATCTCCTCTGGGCACAGTTCTCTAACTGTGAGGAGCCAGTGCACACCCATAGTCAAAGTTCTTTTAGGTGCCCTATCTCCTGCAGAGCTCGTCTATACCCCATGGTCCTTACGGAGTCCCCAGCATCCTCTACGGACTAGGAGAAATTGATTTACCGGTAGGTTTAAAATCTTATTTTTTCCAACCTGTTCGTAGTACCGAAGCCGGATTGTTTGGAAAGCCCATCTTGAACCTAAAATCCTGAACCCATACTTATGAATATTCAAATTCAAGATGGAGTCTCGGTGATCTCAGGTCTGGAGGAAGGGGAATTCCTGGTGTCTCTGGATATCAAGGATGCATTCCTTCATATTCCGATCTGGCCATCTCATCAGGCTTATCTAAGGTTTGCAATACAGGACTGTCACTACCAGTTCCAGGCCCTGCCATTTGGCCTCTCCACAGCACCGAGGGTGTTCACCAAGGTCATGGTAGAGATGATGATGCTTCTCCTCTACAAACAGGGAGTGACCATAATTTCATACCTGGACGATCTACTGATAAAGGCATCCCCCAGGAAGAGGTTGTTACAAAGCATTGCCCTCTCAACTCAACTACTCCATGATCACATGTGGATTCTGAACCTTCCAAATTCACACTTGGAACCGACAAATGGGCTTCCCTTCTTGGGAATGATACTCGATACAGAAGTACAGGGGGTGTTGCTTCCATTGGAAAAGGCATTGGTGATCCAGTCAATGGTCCGGGATGTCCTGAAGCCAACTCGGATATTGGTACATCAGTGCATTCACCTACTGGGGAAGATGGTAGCCTCCTACGAGGCACTGCAGTACGGAAGGTTTCACGCAAGGCCCTTCCAGTTGGATCTCTTGGACAAGTGGTCCGGATCGCATCTTCACATGCACCAGAGGATACGCCTGTCGCCAAAAGCCAGAATTTTGCTTCTCTGGTGGCTACAGACTTCTCACCTGATTGAAGGCTGCGGATTCGGGATTCAAAATTGTATTCTACTAACCACATGTGCAAGCCTCAGAGGTTGGGGAGCAGTCACCTAGAGTGAAAACTTACAGGGAAAATGGTCAAATCAAGAAGCCATTCTTCCAATAAACATTCTGGAACTTAGGGCCATATACTATGCCCTTCAATAAGCGGCACATCTTCTTCAAGATCAAGCCATTCAGGTACAGTCGGACAATTTGACGGCGGTGTCGTACATAAACCGGCAGGGTGGAACAAAGAGCAGAGCTGCAATGTTAGAGGTAACAAGAATTCTCCTCTGGGCAGAAAAACACGATGTGGCATTGTCGGCAATCTTCATTCTGGGATTAGACAACTGGAAAGCAGACTTCCTCAGCTGAAGTGACCTACACCAAGGAAGGTGGGGCCTCCACCCAGAGGTGTTCGGTGACGTGACAAGTCGGTGGAGAATTCCTCAGATCGACATAATGGCCTCTCATCTCAGCAAGAAGCTCAGGTGGTATTGTTCCAGGTCGAGAGACCCACAAGCAGTGTCGGTGGACGCGCTGGTGACTCCGTGGGTTTACCAGACAGTGTATGTGTTCCCTCCACTTCTGCTCTTCACAAAAATTCTCAAAATAATCAAAAAGATAAGGATTCAGGAGTTGCTCCTAGAGGATCCGTGGCCTCTTTACGAGGACCTTCTGCAACAGGGGCCGTTCATCTACCAAGACTTACCACAGCTACGTTTGATGGCATGGAAGTTGAGCGTCAGATTCTAGCCCGGAAAAAGGATCCCGTACAAGGTAATTCCAACCCAGGAAGGGAGTAATGTCTAAGCATTACCATCATATTTGGAAAAAATGTGTCTTGGTGTGAATCCAAGCAGTTTCCTGCGGTGGAGTTTCAACTGAGATGTTTACTTCTCTTTCTGGAAGCAGGTGTGGATGTGGGCCTTCACCTGGGCTCTATAAAAGTCCAGATTTCGGCCTCGTCCATTTTCTTCCAGAAATAATTGGCTGCCATCCCCGACGTTCAGACGTTTCTTAAAAAGGGGTTCTGCACATCCAACCGCTCTTTGTGCCTCCTACAGCACCTTGGGATCTTAATGTGGTGTTGCAGTTCCTGCAATCAGATTGGTTTGAGCCTTTACAGGCGGTGTTGGCCTTCGTGTCAGCAAGAGGTGTGTCGGAATTGGGGGCGTTGTCTCATAAGAGCCCATACTTAATATTCCATGAGGATAGAGCTAAACTCAGAACGCATCAGCAATTTCTTCCTAAGGTTGTGTCGGCTTTTCATATCAACCAACCTATTGTCAGTGGCTACTGACACCTCGGCTACTTCAAGGGCCTTGGATGTTGTGAGGGCCTTGAAGGTGTATGTAAAGCGGACAGCTCATCAAAGGAAATCGGATGCGCTATTTGTGCTTTATGATCCCAATAAGATTGGGTGTCTAAGCAGACAATTGCTCGCTGGATCAGGCTTACTATCCAGCATGCTTATTCCATGGCAGGATTGCCGGTTTTAAGATCTGTACAGGCCCACTCTACTCGTTCAGTGGGTTCTTCCTGGGCGGCTGCCTGGGGTGTCTTGACTTTACAACTTTGCAGAGCGGCTACCTGGTCAGGTTCGAACACGTTTGCCAAGTTCGATACTTTGGCCTCTGAGGACCTTCAGTTTGGTCAGTGTGTTCTTGTTCTACAGGGACCTCAGCACTCAGGTACATCCCCATGGTACTAAATGGAACCCCAGTATCCTCTAGGATGTAAGAGAAAATAGGATTTTAATTACCTACCGGTACATTCTTTTCTCGTAGTCCGTAGAGGATGCTGGGCGCCCGCCCAGTGCTTTGTGTTTTCCTGCATATTTACTAGGTTAAGTATTGTTGGTTCAGCTGTTGCTGTTCCTGTTCAAGTTTGCTTAGCATGGCTTTCCTCTTGTTATGTGTGTGCTGGTTCGAATCTCACCACTGTCCTTGTATATCCTTCTCTCGAAGTATGTCCGTCTCCCCCGGCACAGTTTCTAGACTGAGTCTGGTAGGAGGGGCATAGAAGGAGGAGCCAGCCCACACTATTAAATTCTTAAAGTGCCTTTGGCTCCTAGTGGACACGTGTTTACCCCATGGAATGAAATGGACCCCAGCATCCTCTACGGACTACGAGAAAAGGATTTATTGGTAGGTAATTAAAATCCTATAGCTGGTGTATCACAAAGACCTGTGATAGCGGGTTGCTGGATGACACATGCCATTCACACATGGGCGGGTCAAATTCAAGAGGTCCTTGCAGGAGAAATTTCCCTGGTAACTACAGTGACTCTCATAAAACACAATCAGGACAGTGCACGCATCTTGTGTGACTCTCTCAAGGAGATAGGTGCTATTAACGCTAGGACTACTGCCATGGCAGTGTCGACGCGCAGAGCTTTGTGGCTGCGTCATTGGATAGCGGACGCAGATTCCAAGCGCAGTGTGGAGTCTCTTCCTTTTTCAGGGGAGTGGCCATTCGGGGTTGAGTTGGATACGTGAATTTCAAAGGTTACTGCGGGGAAATCCACGTTTCTCCCCTCCGGGGCCCTGCCGGCTAAGCGTTCCTACCCAGGGCTGTCTACCCAGTACTTTCGGACTGCCAGGTTCAGATCAAGAGCCAGATACACCTGAAACGCGGCGAGAGGCACTAGAGGCAAGACAAAAAAAACAGCCGCCGCAGGTTCTTGGGAACAAAGCACCAGTTCAGTTTCCACGAGGGCCTCAGCATGATGGTGACCCCCCCATCCTGATGGGATCTCGAGGTGGGAGCGCGATTGCATTACTTCAGCCGCATCTGGGAAAGCTCCTGCCAGGATGCCTGGGTAAAGGATCTCATTTCTCAGGGCTACAAGCTGGAGTTCAGCAATGCTCCTCCCCAACGATTTTTCAAGTCAAGCTTACCAGTTTAGGAAGAGTTACGCTGCAACAGGCCATTCTAAAGTAGGCCCAGTCCCAAGTCATTGTTCCAGTGCCACTACAACAGGGAAAGGGTTACTACTCCAACCTGTTTGTGGTACTAAAACCGGATGGTTCGGTAAAGCCCATTTTGAATCTAAAATCCTTGAACCCTTACCTAAAGGTTTTCAAGTTCAAGATGGAATCCTTGTGAGCAGTGCTTGCGGGTTTGGAAGAACAGGAGTTCATGGATATAGAGGACGCTTATCTCCATATCCCAATTTGGCCGCCTCACCAGGCTTACCTACGGTTTGCCCTGCTGAACGATCACTACCAGTTCCAGGTGCTACCCTTCGGCCTGTCCACAGCTCTGAGGGTCTTCACGAAGGTGATGACAGAGATAATGTTCCAGCTCCGAGTCTAGGGGATCAGTATTGTCCCTTACCTAGACGATCTCTTGATAAAAGAAAGATACCTGCCTTTGGAAGAAGACGCCCTGCTGGCGTTGAAACGCGTTAGGATACAGGTGCTTATTGTTGCTAACCTCACTTGGAGCCTCATCCAGCTTTACTCTGTGCGGGAGATCTGCTATCTTCATTAATATTGCTACTACGGTATACCACTGATTACGGACCAGCCGCCGCCTGAGTGTTCATCCATCTTCTATACACACTGGCAATTGCAGGGAGGCTCAATCGGAGCTGCCCGTGGGAGCACAGGTCAGCCGCCTGCTGTTGAGAGCCCATACATTGTACCACGCAAGGTAACAGCCAACCGTCCGGATATTGCAGCCGCGTGTCAGCTATACACAGCCGCATTTCATCCAGTCCAGCGGTCACTTCAGGTACGGCTTTCCACTCCCCGTGCAGGAGCCAGCGGCTGACCGCAGCAACATTGCTCCGGGCTCTCCCCCTTGTCACAGCGGCCAGTGGTTTACCAATTATGCATTTGCTCACAGCATCAACTACATAAGTTTCTATTTTATGTTATAAAAGTCCGGTCTACTACAGGATCATTGGATTAAGCTCACAGTTATAAATGATCAGGACTGTTCGGTATTCATGTGGACCAAGTGAGTTTATGTATGTCTACACAGACTTTTTCTTTTAACAGATAATATTCATTTCTGTTGGTAATATTCTATTTAAAGTGATATCCCTGGGGTCATAAGCTCTGGAATAGTACTAATTTGTACTTCTGTTATAAAATTAGCAGTAGGTCTATAATTATAGAGATGTCATTCTAAAGTGTGTATTTTACTCCTGGGAGAATTGTTGTTATCATAATACATTTTATGCATTCAAATAAATGCTTTTTTATTTGATTGTCTAGCGCAACTTGGTAATTTTTTCTATCTAAGTGTGCTTTTGGGGATTGGCATTCCCTTCCCAAGCTGCTGCTGATAATCATCTATACACCACCACTCACTTAGCGCTTAGCTAATTTTCCCCTCGATCTCTTGATAAAGGCTAGATCCAGGGAGCTTCTGTTGCGCAATATAGGCCGCACTATTCAGCTTCTGTCACAACATGGGTGGATCCCACCTGGAGCCTACTCAGCGGCTCCTATTACTGGGAATGTTTCTCAATGCAGTGGCTCAGAAAGTGTTCCTCCTAGAGGTCAAGGCAAGGACGCTCCAGGATGTGGTCCGAGAGGTTCTACGACAGAATCGGATCTCCATCCATCTTTGCATAAGATTGTTGGGAAAGATCTAAGCCTCATACGAGGCGATCCAGTATGGAATGTTCCAGGCCAGAACATTTTAATTGGATCTCCTGATATAGTGGTCCGGTTCACATCTTCAGATACCCCGGATCATACACTACCGTTCAACAGTTTGGGGTCACTTAGAAATGTCCTTTTTTTTTTTTTAAGGAAAAGCACTGTTTTTTTCAATGAAGATAACATTAAATTAATCAGAAATACACTCTATACATTGTTGATGTGGTAAATGACTGTACTAGCTGCAAACGTCTGTTTTTCAATGGAATATCTACAGAGTTGTATAGAGGCCCATTTCCAGCAACCATCACTTTAGTGTTCTAATGGAGGTTAGGGTTAGGATGTGGGTAAGGGGGGTTAAGTTTAGGCACTGCTGGTGGGAGGTTAGGGTTAGGCTGTGGGTAAGGGTGGTTAGGTTTAGGCACTGCTGGGGAGAGGTTCGGTTAGGCTGTGGGTAAGGGTGGTTAGATTTAGGCACTGTTGGGGGGAGGTTAGGGTTAGGCTGTGGGTAAGGGGGTGTTAGGTTTAGGCACTGCTGGGGGAGGATATGTTTAGGCTGTGGGTAAGGTTTTGGCACTGTTGGTGGGAGGTTAAGTTTAGGCTATGGGTAAAGGGGGTTAGGTTTAGGCACTGCTGGGGGGAGGTTAGGGATAGGCTGTGAGTAAGGGGGGTAGGTTTTGGCACTGCTGGGGGGAGGTTAGGTTTAGGCTGTGGATAAGGGGGGTTAGGTTTAGGCACTGCTGGGGGGAGGTTAGGTTTAGGCTGTGGGTAAGGGGGGTTAGGTTTAGGCACTGCTGGGGTAGGTTAGGTTTAGGCTGTGGGTAAGGAGGGTTATGTTTATGCACTGCTGGGGGGAGGTTAGGTTTAGGCTGTGGGTAAGGGGGTAGGTTTAGGCACTGCTGGGGGGAGGTTAGGTTTAGGCTGTGGGTAAGGGGGGTTAGGTTTAGGCACTGCTGGGGGGAGGTTAGGGTTAGGCTGTGGGTAAGGAGGGTTATGTTTATGCACTGCTGGGGGAGGTTAGGTTTAGGCTGTGGGTAAGGGGGTAGGTTTAGGCACTGCCGAGGGGAGGTTAGGGTTAGACTATGGGTAAGGGGGTAGGTTTAGGCACTGCTGGGGGGAGGTTAGGGTTAGGCTGTGGGTAAGGGGGGTTAGTTGTCGGCAGTGCTGGGGGGAGGTTACGGTTAGGCTGTGTGTGGGAGAGTTACGTGTCGGCAGTGCTGCGATTGGGGTGCCGGTGTGGTTTCTCATTTCTAGCCTTATATGATGTAGCCCTGGCTCAGATCACTTGTATAAATGCTTTTGACGGAAGCAGACGTTTTAGGCAGCTTGACAGGATGATCCCAGACGTAACGGGTGCACCACAGGTAGCAGCAGTGCCTGCACATTAGATTCATGTTATATTCTCATAGATCCTTAGCTTGGTCTAGTTGTGAATGGCGCTGGGAATATCAGGGAAACTTACTGTAGTGGATGCCTGAAATAACCACTGAGGTCGGCTACAAGCCCATGACACTCCCAGAAGACACACAAGGCATGCAAGGAAAGCAGCCACCCAAGCTCAGCCACCCGCTCCTAGGCTACTTACCCTACCCCATAGCACTTACGCTGTCACCGGCGCTCACCTCCCGCCCGCAGCACAGCGTAGAGCAGCCGTAGAGCCATCTTCACTTTCTGCCCGGCCCCCGTGTGAAGCTGCGGCTGCATGTGACCAGGAGGGGGAGGCACCGCCAGAGGACTGGTAGTGATAAGGCTCCACCTCCTCTTTACAGGCAGGAAGCGCAGTCAATTGAGAGCCAGTAATTGGCTGCAGCGGAGCGCGTCCTCGGGGACCCACACGTTTTTGAAAAGTGAGTCCCCGTCCTCTGATCTGGGTAAAATACGCGCTATAGCGCGTATTTGCGTACACTGTGTGTGTATGTATATGTGTGTGTGTGTATGTGTGTATATATATATATATATATATATATATATATATATTAAGCAACAATGTGGGTCATTCCGAGTTGTTCGCAAGCAGCTGTAGTTCGTTCGTTGCGCATCGATCAGGCAAAAAATCGGCACTTCTGCGCATGCGTATGCGGTGCAATGCGTATGCGGCGCAATGCGCACGCACGGCGTTCTTTTACAACGATTGATGTAGTTTCACACAAGGTATAGCGACGCTTTTCAGTCGCACTGCTGGCCGCAGAGTGATTGACAGGAAGAGGGCATTACTGGGTGTCAACTGACCGTTTTCAGGGAGTGTTCAGCGTGCCAGAAAAATGCAGGTGTAGCTGGCAGAACGCAGGGCGTGTTTGTGACATCAAAACAGGAACTGAACAGTCTGAAGTGAGTAGTGTCTGAAGCTACTCTGAAGCTGCACAAAAAATATTGTAGCCGCGCTGCGTTCCTTTCGAACGCACTTCTGCTAAGCTAACATAAACTCCCAAAGAGTGGCGGCTTAGCGTTTGCACGGCTGCTAAAAACAGCTAGCGAATGAACAACTCGGAATGAGGGCCAATGTGTATAGTGTATTTGAATTGTATTTAAGGTGGAATGCACTTGGTTGTGTGTCCCAGGAGGGGGGAATCCATTACTGTGTAGGCCAGGCATGTCCAAACTGCTGCCCTCCAGCTGTTGAGAAACTACACATCCCAGCATGCCCTGACACAGCTTTAGCATTCTCTGACAGCAAAACTGTCAGGGCATGCTGGGATATGTAGTTTCACAACAGCTGGAGGGCCGCAATTTGGACATGCCTGGTGTAGGCTGGTGGATTCCCCCAGTACTTTCCCCCCAAAATGGAATGCCTTCCTCTCTAGCCTCCCACATGGAAGTATCACGAGGAGAGAGAGGAGCAGCTCAGCTTTAAAACAAGCTGGGTGGTTTTCTGGAGCTCCTTAGGGATCACCTTTGGTGGGCAGGAAAGCCTGACCGGGGATCTAGGCTGCACATCTCTGGAGCCCAATTTTAGACTGGAGATGGTGAGCTGCGTACCCGGGCAGATTCCTGGAAGTAGTTTAGATGGGAAAACTTCCCCCAGCCTAGACTGAGCGTCACCAGGGCGGGTAACAACCCTCCAGGATGGGACGGTCAAAGGAGAGTGACTACTCCCCACCGTCCATAGAGGACAATGTTAGCTGTGCATGTGGCCAAGGCATGCACATCACATGGGTAAACAATGATTGGTTGAGATCAGCACGGTGGACTTACCGCCTGTGGTATGTGTATTGGCGTAAGATAAAAAGAGGAGGCCTGTGAGCCTCCAGAGGTATTATACCATTTTCACTCTGCTGTAAACATCTTGCTGTATTGGTGTTGCCACTAGCAATAGGGAACAGTCTTTTTTAAGACTGGGTGAATAAACATCTGCCTCAAGATGACCGCTTCATCTTGTGACCTGCAGTGCTATGCCGAACATAGTTCCATTTTCCGGCTGTCCAGGGTGCACTCAGCGTCTCCAAGCTCCGCCTCCCGCCAGCTACTGTGCAGAGGCCAAGTCCAGCGACTAGTGGTGATTCGTCGACACCACACAGGTGTGGTAAAACAGCGTGTATATACATACAGAGCAGTACCATGGTTACAGACTCCATAGCGACAAGAGTCTGGTGGTGGCAGTGTAGTACCCACCCACTATGCAGTGGGTGGAGTCAGTAATAGGTGGTTACTGATGGTAATTGGGAATCCCCTAATTGATCAGATCCCGTGTGACCTAAGCATCCATTCTGTGACTGGGGCGGGACGCAAGGCAGGGCGAGGGCTTTCATAGAGAAACATCCGATCACACAAATTGCTGGCATAGCGGTGGGATAATCCTAGGTGGCTTTTCGGTCACCTGATTGGAGAAGCCGGGTTATTCAGGAGAGGAGTAACTGCAGCGCAGGAGAACACACAAGATGGCGGCCTCAGTGGAATGTCTAAGGATGATCTGGAGATCGTGTATCAGGAGAAGGGTGTGGATATCCCTTTCAACGCGTCCAGAAGCGTCATGAGGACGGCACTCGTGAGCTTGGAGGAGCCCCGCCGGGCGGAGGTAGAGAGTGCTAAGGGCGTTGGCATTGAAGAGGGCAGCCTACCAGTGGACCTTTGTACAGAACCGGTGAGACCCAGAAGCACCACCCTCTCTATTAGCAGCAGCCATGTTTCATACCTAGCAGGGCCAGAGGTCCAACGTCCCAGGTGGGGCCACACGGATACCTTAGCAGATCGGTTAGTGGAATTCGGAGAAAGGGCAACGGAGCAAGAGTGCTTGATCATCACCTCACTTTCCAATATCACTGCCGGGCTCCGGTGACTTTGCGCAGCCCGTTCTGCCCCCAGGAGTAGCGGAAGAGCCAGTGCTCCCACCTGAGGCAAAAGTGCCTCCAAGTCAGGTATTCGGAGCGTGCAGGAAAGACTGGGCACACTTAGCTCCAGAATACAGCCCGTGGCTTCAGCTGCGTCACTAGGCTGCAGCAGTGAACGGTGCCCGGAACGGCTTTAGGGCAGGAGAAGTGGGGTATTTAATAGATTGGGTCTTGGTCCCAGTGGTGGCTGAGAGCTATCAGGTAGGGTAGATAAGAAGCCACGTAGTAATGAAAGCTCCAGAAAGCACGTCTGGATGGACTCAGGCCCCTCTTATTTATTATTTTATATACTAACAGGGGTGACAGGTGTGGTACAGCCCTGCAAAGGCAGATCCAATCTCTTTCTCATCAGACTCTGCTGTCTTCCCTGCACTCTCACTCAGATGTTCACTGCTGCCAGTAGCACACGTATGAGAAGCAGAAGTATGGTGGCAGCAGTATAGATTCTGATATGTAATTCTCTATATCATACCATACACACATCTTCCTTATTACTACTGAGAATATAGAAGTAATACACCGATTATGGGGGTTTAACAGTGGATTATAACCTAGCAGATGATGATTACAGGGTATTATATGGTGTATTGCATGTAAAATACCTTGTTCCACACCTACTCTGCTGTAGCAATATACGTTATATAAGGGTGAGTAACACATGTACAGGCTTACCAGCGTATGAGCACACACATAAAGGAATGCTACATTACCAAGGCTTCCAGGAGTAATGTTAGGAGACATTTCTCTGATCCATCAGCTCATATGACTGATGTTATTGTTCATCTAGAACAGGGCTGGCCAAACCGGTCCTCGAGATCTACCAACAGTTCATGTTTTCCAGGCCTCCTGGAGATCTGTAGAATTGTCAGTTAGGAATGAATGCTTCACATCGTAATTAGTAATGACTACACCTGTGCACCAGCTAGGTAGTCTGGAAAATGTGTACTGTTGGTAGATCTCGAGGACCGGTTTGGCCAGCCCTGATCAAGAATCTCCAATTCATACGATCTGTTCCCCAGCCATTGTTTTACATTGGTGCTGACATAGGACTTGACGAGTGACTACATCTCCATTTATACTTCATGGTTAGTTACCAGTACAAGAGAGAGATATATCTAAGTCTTATTATAATATTACATTTGTTATTGTGAGTGTTCTCAGGAGGGTGGACAAAATGATAGTCTGAGACACAATATTATAAAGCCTTCATTAAAAGTTATGTTTTATTATACACACACATTTACAATTAACTGTCCCAGAGAGTCGTCTTCTCCTATTGTTTACAAGATTAATATTGGTACAGAAAATGTCACATTTCCATAATGTATTTTATTTCCAGCAGATGGACACACCGGCAGGAATATCTCAGAAGGACATCTAATGTTATCCCCGGATTGTGACATAAAAGATAATGACAGCAGACAGGATTCTTCAGGAGATAACCCCATTACCCCAATTATACATCCAGCTCTATCAGCTGATCCCTCTGATCCTGGGAAATGTTCTCCTGATCACTCTGATATTGGTGCATCTGTTACAGCTCTGAGAGTAGATACAGTGTTTCCATGTTCTATAGATGCCAAATGTTTTACAAAGAACACAAAGCCTATTAACCCACAGACAGGTAAGGCAGGTGAGAGGCCATTTCTATGTTCTGAGTGTGGGAAATGTTTTACATACAAATCAGCTCTTGTTACACATCAGAGAAGGCACACAGGTGAGAAGCCATTTCCATGTTCTTAGTGTGGGAAATGTTTTACATACAAAACGACTCTTGATGCACATAAGAGAAGTCACACAAGTACATCACCATTTCCATGTTCTGAGTGTGGGAAATATTTTGCACAGAAATCACAACGTGCTAGACATCAGAGAAGTCACACAAGTGAGAGGCCATTTCCATGTCCTGAGTGTTGGAAATGGTTTGCACAGAAATCAGATGTTGTTAAACATCAGATAAGTCACACAGGTGAGAGGCTATTTCCATGTTCTGAGTGTGGGAAATGGTTTGCACGGAAATCAGATCTTGTTAAACATCAGAGAAGTCACACAGGTGAGAAGCCATTTTCTTGCTCTGAGTGCGCAAAATGTTATAGTCGGAAAGCACAACTTGTTATACATCAGAGAAGTCACGCAGGTGAGAAGCCATTTCCATGTTCTGAGTGTGGGAAATGGTTTGCACACAAATCAGATCTTGTTAGTCATAACAGAAGTCACACAGTGGAGAATCCAATTTCTTGCTCTGAGTGTGGGAAATGTTTTACAAAGAAATCACAACTTGTTACACATCAGCGAAGTCACACAGGTGAGAGGCCATTTCAATGTCCTGAGTGTGGGAAAGGGTTTGCACAGAAATCAAATCTTGTTAGACATCAGAGAAGTCACACAGGTGAGAAGCCATTTCCATGTTCTGAATGTGGGAAATGTTTTGCACACAAATCAGATCTTGTTAGTCATAACAGAAGTCACACAGTGGAGAATCCAATTTCTTGCTCTGAGTGTGGGAAATGTTTTACACGGAAATGCCGTCTTGTTATACATCAAAGAAGTCACACAGGTGAGAAGCCATTTCCATGTTCTGAGTGTGGGAAATGTTTTGCACTCAAATCATCTCTTGTTAGACATCACAGAAGTCACACAGGTGAGAAGCTATTTTCTTGCACCGAGTGTGGGAAATGTTTTACACAGAAATCACATCTTGTTAGACATCAGCAAAGTCACACATGTGAGAATCCATTTCCATGCACTGAGTGTGGGAAATGTTTTACACAGAAATCACAACTTGTTACACATCAGAGAAGTCACACAGGTGAGAAGCCATTTTAATCTTCTGGAGTATACTTATCATTGCCAGGCGTTGTTCTTCAAGGTTCTTATCCTATCTCCTATGCTATTTGCAATATACATGCTACCGCAGGGTGAAATAATCAGATGTCATGCCCTCATCTGCCACTGCTATACAGATGACCTGTCTTTTACTCCGTGTACCGAGAACCCAGTACCAATCCTAAATGGTTGTCTAGCTGAGCTCCAGGTGTGGGTGATGCCAGTTGGCTGTGACTCAGTCCTGGTGAAACATGTCATTATGATAGAAGTTCACCAACAAAGGGCAGGGCTACAGCTCAGCTTTGCAAACCAACCAGACTTATGCTTGGGGGTTCAGAGTTACAAAATGCTGATCCTGTGCGGAATCTAGGTGTCCAGGATGGTGGAGTGACACTTAGACATCAGGTATCAGCCACAATCAGATCCTCTTATGAGGAACATAGCCAGACTCCAGCACTTTATTCCCTCAGAAGATCTACCTACAGTCATACATGCACTTGTATCATCACGCATAGACTACTGCAATGTCCTCTACCTGGGTCTCCCAGCAGAAGAATTGCACCAGTTGTAGCTTGTACAGAATGCAGCAGCCAGGCTGTTACCTAACTAGCCCGTTCCTGCCACATAACACCCATTCTCTGGTCCCTGCACCGGCTGCCTGTAAGATGGTGACTCTGGGCCTAATTCAGGTTGGATCGCAGTGTGTTCCAAATGGAATTATTCAGAAAAAGTTGCGGATGCATGCGCAGTGCCAATCCTGCGCATGCGCCCATCCTGCGCATGCGCCCGCATATTCTGCAGAAAATGCGATTGCCTGTCAGGCAGAGGCAGTCACCTGGGGTGAGCGGGCAATGCTCCATTTCCAGGGAGGAGGCGGTGTGGCGTGAATGGAGGGCAGAGGCGGACAAGCGGGCATCATCACGGTGGCTTTGTGACATCACATGCAGCCGCCGTGATTGAGAAGAATGCGGCGGGCCTCCTGCGGTAGCAGTTAAGCTGCGGCAGCAGGAGGCTTCACTCATTTCTACGATGAAGCGGAAATGGTGAGGCAATCGCAATTTCTATTTCATCAAGGGGGGGAGGCGGCGGTCAGCATGCTGGGTGGCCTTGCCCTGTGATGGGGAGACAGGGTGGGTGGCAGTAGTGCAGTAGCGGGGGCTGCTGGAGGCAGTGTCTAAGTGGGTAATATTGTTCCCAAGCAGCGCTGAGGTGTCAGTGGGAAGATAGGGCAGGTGGCAGTAGTGGGGTGAGACAGGGTGGATGACAGTAGTGGGGGAAGACAGGGCGGTGGCAGTAGTGGGAGGAGACAGGGCAGGTGGCAGTAGTGGGGGGAGACAGGGCAGGCGGCAGTAGTGGGAGGAGACAGGGCAGATGGCAGTAGTGAGGGAGACAGGGTGGGTGGCAGTAGTGGGGGAGACAGGGTGGGTGGCTGCAGTGCAGTACCAGGGGCTGCTGGAGGCAGTAAAGAGATGTATGGGTCCCGCACAGAATCAGTTGATAATTAGACTTAATGATGATTATACTTCCGTATGTCTAATTAATCCCTTGTATGTGTTACTGTTATTTGCTGTGTCAGCCTTTATGTGTGTTCTGTGTAATAATCCTGAAAGTAGTGCTGCTACCGATCTCATATCATTTGAATTAACTTGGAAAAGATTAGATATTGTTAGGTGCGGCGGTGCTCGCCCGCTCTCTGACAGAGCAGCAGTCACGGCCACCGCGCCTCTCTCCCTGTCCGTCTCCGCACGGCGCCTAGGGACGCCGGGAGCGCGATAGCCGCCGGCTCCCTGGCAACGCTAGGACGCCGTGCGTTCAGGGCCGCCGGGTCCATAGCAACGGGGACGCCACAGGCGGACCGCGTTCCCCGTTGCACTAATTAAAGCATTCACCTGTTTTCCCCTGCTCGTGCAGCAAGGCAGCTGAACGACATTTATTAATTAGGCTCTGTACTCCCATTGGAGGCTTCCCTGTTATATGCCTCCTCAGTGCCTCACACTAATGCCGGTGATAGCTTCCTGTATGCTGTTTATGTCTGGTGAACGTCTGTTCCTGGTCTGCTGTATACGGTCCATCCTGCTCCCTGTGTCCTTGTATCCAGGAGTTCTTTAGCCGGTCCTGGGAATCCTTCTGGTCCTCGTGAACCTGTGGCTGTCGTTTGGGGTTCTCGCCCGGTTTCGTGTTGCGGCCTAGCCCGCTTTAGTATTGCATTATTTTGTACTGGTGCATTTGGGGAGGTTTCCGCTTTCACTGTCCTCCCCGGAACTCGGCGGTGCCGTGTGGGGGAGTGGACAGTGGTATCTTTTTGGTTGTTTTTTTCCTTTGGCGGCAAGCCGCGCATACATTTAGTTTTATGCTAGTCAGTAGCCCCAGGCTTTGGTTGTTTCAGTTAGAGGTCCCCTTGTTATTACCCTGTCTCAGTTCACGCTTTGTCTCTCCTTAAGACCTGAGGGGGCATCGGAGTTGGGCAGACCTAATCCGCCCTTCAAACGCGGCTGCCATGGGCCCAAGAAACCATAGTCCTACAAGAGTGAATTGACAACACAGGTAAAACAACGGAGGTAGGGTGCCAGGGGCTATTCCCGTTCTATATCACCAATTCCAGCATTACGTCCTGGTGCTCCGGACTCACTTCATAACATCTTCCGTGTTCTGAGCGCCAGGGATCGTAACAGATATGCACTCTGGAAGCATATAGGGGGGTCAATCAAAGATGAACACATGTGACATCACGCAGCCCCCCATCCCCCCGGAAAATGGTCCCGGCCCGCCCGTGTTCAGCCCTCAGGGATGTGACCGGAATGTGTGTGTCTGCGTGGCCGCTGCGCGTGTACATTTTGCCACCACCGGGTAAACTGCTGCGGGCCACTATTGCGGCTGGGTCTGAATGACCCCCATAGGCTGTTGTGCAGAGTAAAGTATTTTTTAAGTTAAAAATATAGATAAAATATGTGTATTAAAGATATGAAATAAAGTCGTTTAAAAGCAAAAAATAGATTTCTGGTGCAATTTTGGCTATGTTACGGGGGGTCTCTCTGCCTATTTAAATAGTTTTATCATTTGTTGTATTCAAATAAATTTGTCTATTCAAAAGTTCTGTTTTTTTTTTACTTGTAGGTGAATTAGGGTTGTTGTATTTAAAAAAAAAAAAAACAACTTACCTGACCCGTGCCTGGAAATGTCCATGTATGAAGGTATGGGAGATACCTGCTGCAGTCCCTTCTACTTACATTTGGGAGGTCCGGTTGTTTTGGGGGAATTAGCAGCAAATAGTAAATGATACATTGGCTCCAAAACGTCTCGCTGACCCTCTGATTTTTACAAAAATATGTTACACAAAATGACATTTGCATTAACAGCCATTAATTGAACAAGAAAAACACAAAGCAATTTTAAAATACCCAAAACTTTATATATAAATAATAGAATAAGACCACCAATTCTGGTCTTCATTCTTTGACTATCAGGAGAATGCCAACAGTAACCAGTAGAGGAATCAGGCGTATCCCACAGAATATCAGCGCTGCCACCATACATTGGGGAGAAGATAAAATGCAGATTTCTGACCAGTGCTTTTAGAAGGAACACAAGAAGTGCATAGAGCACAATGATCAGAAGTCCGGTACAATAAGGTCAAGAAACCAACGCTGTGGTTCTAATGACCTCAATACAGATCACTTGGAGCAAGAGACTGGGGTAAGGGCAACAACAATTTTTCAAACAACTAAAAAAAAACAGTTTGAAAAAAAATGAATTATAAATGTAAAAAATGAGGATCGTCCAGTACAGAGGACTGTGTACTCAGCATGTCTAAGTACATACCACTGGATGACGCGCTGGAATGGGAAGAGGGGGTGGGCTGTATGGGTCCCAGCGGAAAACAGCTCATCTGTTGAGGGCTTCCCGCCACATAAGGAGACAGCACCTGGCAGGTGTTATCTGACACGCCTCATCAAGAGATTATTCATTTGCGTGTGAGGTAGCATCAAGAACCAGATGCTTGAAGATCTTTTGATCCTCATTCATCAGTCGCATCTCCGCCATGATGTAATTTCCAACAGATTGCTCCAAGTCCGGGGGCCTATTAAGAACCTCCTCGGCGAGAGTAAAAAACTGTTGTGAGCTGGGCGGGGCAGAAGTGGGTTTCCGGATGACCTCCGCTGTGTCGGGGGTCATGCCTGTGGGGTTGGGTCATCCACTTCAGTTGCCTTGCTCATGGAAGGCTCCACTTCCAGCTCCGGTGTAATATCCTGCAATATAAAACAAAAATGAACTCCATGTAAAAATGTGTGTGTACAATACAAATGTGTGTGTACTTACCAGATCCAGACTCTCCGATGCCTCCTCTTCCACAAGAGTGGGAGAATCCGGATCCAGATTACACTGTGACCTTATCCTTGGCTCTTGCTCCAAAGTGAATTTCATTAGGTCATAATACCACAGCGAAATACACAAAAGTAGTGGATACAGATAAGTCACAATCGCTCTGAATGATTAATTCTTCCCTCTTGTAAGACAGAAGCAATGTAGGTGAGATGAAGATGTTCCTTCTTTGTGCTAGATTTCAATCTTAGATAAGATCAACGCTCAAAGGAAACAAAACAGAACAAAAACATCATGGTGTAATACGTCCACAATAGAGATTGATGTGACTGCAAAAAATATATTGAATTAAATGAATCAGGAGGTTCTGGATGGCGTACCGTACTCACTCAGTGGAAATGGTAAATAAACATATAATGGTATCTTTATGTGGAACCCACTCTTGAATGGATATATCCTTGTTTGGATGTGAAAAATCCCAAATGATGTAGTTGTTGGTATATACATATGCATACCCAAACTCACGCTATCAGTGTAGATGAAAGCACATAAAGGTATCTTTCAACTGAAATCAGCCAGTGATGGTTTTTCAATAAGGATGTACGTACCCCACTCACAATGATTTAAGCTGTTACACTCACATCAAGGTTTCTTTATACCGGAGACAGGAAAAAGAACCAAATACGAGATTCCAAGTCCATAGAAAAGGGGATTACAGTTTATTAAAAATCAGCACAAAGTAAAAAAACATCCATAGAAAAGTAAAAAAATCTAAAGGGCATGTGTTACGATCTAGGTAATTTCTCATAAGTGTTTAACTTCCCAATGACTCCTGAAACTGTCCCAGCGTTCCAAGCCTGGATTCCATCTGCACTGTCTGCATGCAGGAAGTCTCTTCACTGATCCAGGCAGCATCACTGTTAAAACCCACATGCAAGTTACAAACACTCTCCCTCCAAATTCAAACATGGGCGCAGTCATGTTTACATCCTATCAGCTGCACTCTGGTCTCTGCCTGATTTCCCAGCAGCTGCACTCTGGACTCAGCCTGATTACCCAGCAGCTGCACTCTGGTCTCTGCCTGATTTCCCAGCAGCTGCACTCTGGACTCAGCCTGATTACCCAGCAGCTGCACTCTGGACTCTGCCTAATTAGCCAGCCAATACCTGCTTCTCAGCTGGTATAAATATCCCGCATTAAGACTGCCTAATCGTCAGTGCTTTGGTTGTCTAAACCAGTGATACATGTCTCTCCTGTCCGTGGTTTATCCAGCAGTTTATTAAAAATCAGCAGAAAGTAAAAAACATCCATAGAAAAGTTAAAAAACATAGAGGCAGGGCCGGCTCTACCATTAGGCAGCTTTAGGCGGCTGCCTAGGGGCGCCAGCTCCTGTAGGGCACCGCTAAATTAATCTAGCAAAAAATCTGAAGGATGTCTCTGTATGCGGCCTCCTCCTTTTACATTGCGCTGGCAGCTGATGCGGTTCTAATCAGGTGCAGCCGCCACTATGAGGCTGTATCACATAGTGCCTCATCGCTTCCTCTGTGCCAACACGTGTAACTTCAAGTCATGGGAAGGTACATAGGAGGTGGATGTAACTATAGCTCCCTATGGGTACCCCCACGGCCGCCCCTCCAGGCCCCTGTTCTATTGCTGCCACTTGCAAGAGGTATCCTGCCAATGCCGAGGGAAAAACAGGAAAACAGCTTAAGGTAAGTAACCTAGGGGGGTTCTGTGGGACCACAGACAGCCCAATGGTTGGTTTGCACTTGGAAAACACAGGCACTGGGGCACAATACAGTACATATGGAGGAGGGGGGTTAGTAATGGACTTACAGATGGAGGGATGGAACACAATAGGGAGCATACAAATATACAATATGTATGTCTGTGCGTATATATGAATGTATAGTACACATACAATTAAAAGGATGTAGTTGGCATCCTGGTGAATGGGATGCCAGTGTTCAGAATACTGGCGCTGGAATCCCAACACCTGTCAGAATGCAGGCGCCAGAATCCCGGCATCCTGATTGTGAGTATGCCAGGGAGGGTTAGGCTTAAGCTGTGGGGAGGGAGGGTTAGGGTCGACATCCCATACCTAACCCCAATTACAGACCCCATAAACAGTGAAATTGGCCTCATTGTCCTATACGATTCTTAACATGCCAGCTAGTGTGTGTAAAGAATAGACAGCACTCCAGGACTTTTCAAGTGAATTATATTGTCAGCAAAGTCACAAAATTACAATATACTTCATCCCTTTAAAAGTCCTGGAGTGCTGTCCGTTTTCTCTGAATGGGCCAGATGTACTCAGCCTTAAAAAGTGATTAAAAAAGGGATACATTTCACGATGATAAAGTACCAGCCAATCAGCCACTAACTGCCATGTCACAGACGTATTGTCAAAGTCGGAAAAATAATCATGCTACACGTTGCCATATATTCACCCCATGCGCTTGCCTGCTGCACGTGCACGTTCTCTCCCGTGCGTGCGCATATTCGCAGTTGCGTGACGGCGCCTCCACGGCCATGCGCTCGAGCGCATGGTATGTGCATTTACAGTAGAGTTTGTGTGCGCCTAGCGGGCAACTCAATCGTTACATAGTAAATCCAAATAGTATGTTTTTTCTGACATCCTAGTGGATGCTGGGAACTCCAAAAGGACCATGGGGAATAGCGGGCTCCGAAGGAGGCTGGGCACTCTAGAAAGATTTATGACTACCTGGTGTGCACTGGCTCCTCCCACTATGACCCTCCTCCAAGCCTCAGTTAGATTTTGTGCCCGGCCGAGGTTGGATGCACACTAGGGGCTCTCCTGAGCCTTTAGAAAGAATAGATTTAGGTTTTTTATTTTCAGTGAGACCTGCTGGCAACAGGCTCACTGCAGCGAGGGACTAAGGGGAGAAGAAGCGAACTCGCCTGCTTGCAGCCGGATTGGGCTTCTTAGGCTACTGGACACCATTAGCTCCAGAGGGATCGACCGCAGGCCCAGCCTTGATGTTCGGTCCCGGAGCCGCGCCGCCGTCCCCCTTACAGAGCCAGAAGCAAGAAGGTGGTCCGGAAAATCGGTGGCATGAAGACATCAGTCTTCACCAAGGTAGCGCACAGCACTGCAGCTGTGCGCCATTGCTCCTCTCACACACTTCACACTCCGGTCACTGAGGGTGCAGGGCGCTGGGGGGGGGGTGCCCTGAGGCAGCAATAAAAACACCTTGGCTGGCAAAAATAGGGGCTATATATGAGGTAAATACCCCTGCCAGATTCCATAAAAAAGCGGGAGAATAGGCCGCGGAAAAGGGGCGGAGCTATCTCCCTCAGCACACTGGCGCCATTTTTTCCTCACAGCTCCGCTGGAAGGAAGCTCCCTAGCTCTCCCCTGAAGTCTACACTACAGAAAAGGGTTAAAAAAAGAGAGGGGGGGGGGGCACTAAACTTAGGCGCAGTATACATTGTATAAAAACAGCAGCTATAGGGGACATAACTCAGTTAGTCCCTGCATTATATAGCGCTCTGGTGTGTGCTGGCATACTCTCACTCTGTCCCCCCAAAGGGCTTTTGTGGGTCCTGTCCTCGTTTAGAGCATTCCCTGTGTGTCTGCGGTGTGTCGGTACGGCTGTGTCGACATGTTGAATGAGGAGGCTTATATGGTGATGGAGCAGAGGCCGATATATGTGATGTCGCCCCCTGTGGGGCCGACAACAGAGTAGATGGATAGGTGAAAGGTATTAACCGACAGTGTCAACTCCTTACATAAAAGGGTGGATGACGTAACAGCTGTGGGACAGCCGGCTTCTCAGCCCGCGCCTGCCCAGGCGTCTCAAAGGCCATCAGGGGCTCAAAAACGCCCGCTCTCTCAGATGGCAGACACAGTTGTCGACATCGGAGTCTGACTCCAGTGTCGACAAGGTTGAGACATATACTCAATCCACTAGGAACATCTGTGACTTGATCCCGGCAATAAAAAATGTGTTATACATTTCTGACATCAACCCAAGCACCTCTAAAAATGGGTTTTAGGTTTGGGGAGAAAAAACAGGCAGTGTTTTGTTCCCCCATCAGATGAAAAAATGAAGTGTGTGAAAAGCGTGGGTTCCCCCGTTAAGAAACTGGTAATTTCTAAAAAGTTACTGATGGCGTACCCTTTCCCGCCAGGAGGATAAGTTACGCTGGGAGATATCCCCTAGGGTGGATAAGGCGCTCACACGGTTGTCAAAAAAGGTGGCACTGCCGTTTTAGGAACGGCCACTTTGAAGGTACCTGTTGATAAAAAGCAGGAGGCTATCCTGAAGTCTGTATTTACACACTCAGGTACTAGACTGAGACCTGCAGATCGTGCTGCTGCAGCGTGGTCGGTGACCCTGTCAAGCATACTAGTTTGCTAATATGAGAACGTATTAAAGACGTCGTCTTATATATGAGGGATGCACAGAGGGATATTTTGCCGGCTGGCATCCAAAATGAATGTAATATCCATTCTGTCAGGAGGGTATTAGAGACCTGTCACTGGAAAGGTGATGCTGACTTAAAAGGCGCATAGAGATTCTGCCTTATAAGGGTGAGGAATTATTTGGGGATGGTCTCTGGGACCTCGTATCCACAGCAACTGCTGGGAAGAAATATTTTTGCCTCAGGTTTCCTCACAGACTAAGAAAGCACTGTATTATCAGGTACAGTCCTTTCGGCTTCAGAAAAGCAAGCGGATCAAATGGCGCTTCCTTTCTGTACAGAGACAAGGGAAGAGGGAAAAAGCTGCACCAGTCAGCCTGTTCCCAGAATCAAAATTCTTCCCCCGCTTCCTGTGAGTCCACAGCATGACGCGGGTGCTCCACAGGTGTAGCCAGGTACGGTGGGGGGCCGTCTCAAAAATTTCAGCAATTAGCGGGCTTGCTCACAGGTGGAACCCTGTTTCTTTCAAGTAGTATTTCAGGGGTACAAGCTGGAATTCGAGATGTCTCCCCCCGCCGTTTCCTCAAATATGCCTTGCCGACAACTCCCTCAGGCAGGGAGGCTGTGCTAGAGGCAATTAATAAGGGGTATTCCCAGCAGGTAATACTCAAGGTGCCCCTACTTCAACAAGGGCGGGGTTACTATTCCACACGGTTTGGGGTACCGAAACCGCATGGTTCGGTGTGACCCATTTTATATTTAAAATCCTTGAACACATACATAAAAAAATTCAAGTTCAAGATGGAATCGCTCAGGGCGGTTATTGCAAGCCTGGACGAGGGGGATTACATGGTATCCCGGGACATCAAGGATGCTTACCTGATTGTCCCCATTTACCATCCTCGCCAGGAGTACCTCAGATTTGTGGTACAGGTTTGCCATTACCAAGTCCAGGCCGTTTGGACTGTACATGGCACCGAGGGTGTTTACCAAGGTAATGGCCGAAATGATGATACTCCTCCGAAAAAAGGGAGTTTTAATTATCCCGTACTTGGACGATCTCCTAATAAAGGCACGGTCCAAGGAACAGTTGTTGGTGGGAGTAGCACTATCTCAGGAAGTGCTGCGCCAGCACGGCTGGATTCTGAATACCCCAAAGTCACAGTGTCATGACTAAGGTTTTGTGAACCCGGTGTTAGTGAAGTCTGTGCGGGCGACTGGAGGATTATATGAATACTACCACTGACCTGGTTTGGGACTGTTGTGGACTCTGGGTCTCTTCCGGTGACTGGGAAGAGGAACCGCAGCAGAGATGGCCGAATCTAGGTTCTCCTCATGCAGGATTAGGTCGGCAGACAGGAGTCATGCTGAAGGTCTCCTGAAAGACAGAACTGGAAAGGCACTGATGAATCAGTGAAGAATATCAGGTATAATTGTGCTAAAGGGCACGGGGTGCTTGGAGACACTGAGGTGCTTGGAGACACTGAGGTGCTTGGAGACACTGAGGTGCTTGGAGACACTGAGGTGCTTGCGGACACTGAGGTGCTTGCGGACACTGAGGTGCTTGCGGACACTGAGGTGCTTGGAGACACTGAGGTGCTTGGAGACACTGAGGTGCTTGCGGACACTGAGGTGCTTGCGGACACTGAGGTGCTTGGAGACACTGAGGTGCTTGGAGACACTGAGGTGCTTGGGGACACTGAGGTGCTTGCGGACACTGAGGTGCTTGCGGACACTGAGGTGCTTGGAGACACTGAGGTGCTTGGAGACACTGAGGTGCTTGGAGACACTGAGGTGCTCGTGGGGGCACTGAGGTACGTGGAGGCACTGAGGTGCGTAGAGGCACTGGGGTGCATAGGGGTGCTGAGGCACGGAGGTGCTGGAAGCACGGAGATGCTGAGACACGGAGGTACTGAGGCACGGAGGTGCTGTGGCACGGAGGTGCTGGAAGCACGGAGGTACTGAGGCACGGAGGTACTGAGGCACGGAGGTACTGAGGCACGGAGGTACTGAGGCACGGAGGTGCTGGAAGCACGGAGGTACTGAGGCACTGAGGTACCGAGGCACTGAGTCACGGAGGTGCTGGAAGCACGGAGGTACTGGAAGCACGGAGGTACTGAAGCACGGAGGTGCTGAGGCACGGAGATGCTGAGGCACGGAGGTACTGAGGCACGGAGGTGCTGGAAGCACGGAAGTACTGAGCTCTGGAGATCCCAACTACAACAGTAGTAAAACTGAAACAAGACTTCTGTGGTTTTCAGTGGAGAACACGGAATTCAGTACTGTGCCTTTAAGACGAAACATTGCAGCTGTACCTTTACATTGAGACTCAGGGAAATGGTGAAATCAAATGGCAACACACAAATAAACCAAACGGTAACAAGGGAACAGAGTTTCCACAGGAACTTAGGTACAAAGGTTACCTTTAGGGAGCTCAGCTTAAGACCCACACAAGGCTGTATGTGACACAAGGAACTGGCCCAGATTCCAACTCAGCCTCCTGATTTATACTTCCTGGTCCTTGATGATTGGTGGGCAGGATTAGGTGATGTCACTGTCATGTGACTACTCTAGCCAAGGCTGATGTAGAATGAGGCCTAGCAGGCCAAGAGAACACTGAAGCCTGGACTTCTGCAAAACACAGAATGCTTGCTTTTAGATTACTGAATTCAGCCTCACACAGGAGATCACCACAGGTGGAGCTGATTACCTCTCAGGCAGAGAACTCAGGAAAACTCATAGTGCTGACAAGCTGTTTAACTCCGTGAGTGAAAAGACACAGGATCCAGGACAGATGGCAGGGGTAAGTCACCAAATATAAACCTACAGTCAGGATTGTGACAGTATCCCCCTCTTCAAGGGTGGACTCCGGACACCCATCTTGAATCTTAGAGGAACTTGAGAAATTCATACAGAAGAATTTAGGACCTTCGTGGATGCAGATTCCAAATGTTTAGGACTAAATTCTTTAACTACAGCGTTACTAAAAGTCTGTAAGTCATGGAACACAGGATCATTACTCTCAAAGAGCATGTTGGCCCACTCCAAAGCTCTTCCTCTGAATGCCAGGAACAGATATCGAGTAACGTTGAAAGGAGTTATTGCACCTAAAGGATCAGACTCCATCCGAGAGAGAAATTGTTCAACCAGAGCGGCATATTGCAATAAATCTCCATCAAAGTAAATAGGTGGAAAACCATCAGACGAAAGCTTAGAGGATGAAACTGAAGAAAGCTTTGGCTGGACGAGTAGGACTGGATTGGATCCGAGGATACTTGAATTGGCTGGAGCCAAAGGAGACGGACCAGGCTGGTCCTGGAGTATTGCTGGACCGGCTGGAACCGGGACGGACTGACCAGGCAGAGCCTGGAGTATTGATGGACCGGCTGGAACCGGGACGGACTGACCAGGCTGGACCTGGAGTATTGCTGGACCGGCTGGAACCGGGACGGACTGACCAGGCTGGGCATGGAGTATTGCTGGACCGGCTGGAACCGGGACGGACTGACCAGGCAGGTCCTGGAGTATTGCTGGACCGGCTGGAACCGGGACGGACTGACCAGGCGGAGCCTGGAGTATTGCTGGACCGGCTGGAACCGGGACGGACTGACCAGGCTGGGCCTGGAGTATTGCTGGACCGGCTGGAACCGGGACGGACTGACCAGGCAGGGCCTGGAGTATTGCTGGACCGGATGGAACCGGGACGGACTGACCAGGCAGAGCCTGGAGTATTGATGGACCGGCTGGAACCGGGACGGACTGACCAGGCTGGACCTGGAGTATTGCTGGACCGGCTGGAACCGGGACGGACTGACCAGGCAGGGCCTGGAGTATTGCTGGACCGGATGGAACCGGGACGGACTGACCAGGCTGGGCCTGGAGTATTGCTGGACCGGATGGAACCGGGACGGACTGACCAGGCTGGGCCTGGAGTATTGCTGGACCGGCTGGAACCGGGACAGACTGACCAGGTGGAGCCTGGAATATTGCTGGACCGGCTGGAACCGGGACGGGCTGAGCCCTTTCTTCACGGGGCTGGGCTGAGGCAAGAGCCCCCACTTCACGGGGCTGGGCTGAGGCAAGAGCCCCCTCTTCACGGGGCTGGGCTGAGGCAAGAGCCCCCTCTTCACGGGGCTGGGCTGAGGCAAGAGCCCCCTCTTCACGGGGCTGGGCTGAGGCTAGAGCCCCCTCTTCACGGGGCTGGGCAGCACTCTGTAGAATCTCTGGCTGGGCAGCACTCTGTAGAATCTCTGGCTGGGCAGCACTCTGTAGACTCTCTGGCTGGGCAGCACTCTGAAGACTCTCTGGCTGGGCAGCACTCTGAAGACTCTCTGGCTGGGCAGCACTCTGAAGACTCTCTGGCTGGGCAGCACTCTGAAGACTCTCTGGCTGGGCAGCACTCTGAAGACTCTCTGGCTGGGTAGCACTCTGAAGACTCTCTGGCTGGGCAGTACTCTGAAGACTCTCTGGCTGGGCAGCACTCTGAAGACTCTCTGGCTGGGCAGCACTCTGAAGACTCTCTGGCTGGGCAGCACTCTGAAGACTCTCTGGCTGGGCAGCACTCTGAAGACTCTCTGGGGCTGGACGCTCTGAACCCCTCACTGGGGCTGGACGCTCTGAAGATGCCCCTCCTGGGGCTGGACGCTCTGAAGATGCCCCTCCTGGGGCTGTGGACACGGACTCCTCTGTGACTGTAAATGGCTTGAACATTCTTCTCTGGACACCCAACTTGGGATAAGGTCTTTTAACCACTGGACCCCAGTCATAAATTTGAGTCTCTCTCAGAAGAGTAGCATTCTTGATACCCCCGTCACCAGCAGAAGGATCGGATACTGTGGATGACTTGTAGACATGAGCACTAAGATACTGAGATTTGTCACTATTACCTGGCTTGCGAAGAATGCAGTCTTTAACAAAATGACCAGAATTTCCACAGTAAAGACAGAGATGTAGCTCCTTACGCCGCTGACGTTCAGCTTCAGAGAGCTTGGGCCGTGGATAGCTCTGATGAAAAACTTTCCCTTGCGCAGAGGAAGAGACTCTATTAACTGGATGGGACAAAACAGGATCAACAACGTTGGTAGTATTCCTGAAGAGATCAGGCATCACAGAAAGAATACTAGGCAAAAGTTCTTGTAACTGTAGTAACATCTGGTAGAAAATCTGCAGTTGGTCAGGAGTCCTAGTGCAGAAGGTCAGAGAATCTCTGGAGGACGAATTCCGCTGCAGACACTGTGCCAATTGATGCTGAGTCGACTCCAGACCTTCCAAGCGTCCTGCAATATTGCTTAGGAGGTCATGCGTCAGACAAACACTTTCGGCCGGGTCCATGTGGCCAGTTCCTACTGTCATGACTAAGGTTTTGTGAACCCGGTGTTAGTGAAGTCTGTGCGGGCGACTGGAGGATTATATGAATACTACCACTGACCTGGTTTGGGACTGTTGTGGACTCTGGGTCTCTTCCGGTGACTGGGAAGAGGAACCGCAGCAGAAATGGCCGAATCTAGGTTCTCCTCATGCAGGATTAGGTCGGCAGACAGGAGTCATGCTGAAGGTCTCCTGAAAGACAGAACTGGAAAGGCACTGATGAATCAGTGAAGAATATCAGGTATAATTGTGCTAAAGGGCACGGGGTGCTTGGAGACACTGAGGTGCTTGGAGACACTGAGGTGCTTGGAGACACTGAGGTGCTTGGAGACACTGAGGTGCTTGGAGACACTGAGGTGCTTGCGGACACTGAGGTGCTTGCGGACACTGAGGTGCTTGCGGACACTGAGGTGCTTGGAGACACTGAGGTGCTTGGAGACACTGAGGTGCTTGCGGACACTGAGGTGCTTGCGGACACTGAGGTGCTTGCGGACACTGAGGTGCTTGGAGACACTGAGGTGCTTGGAGACACTGAGGTGCTTGGGGACACTGAGGTGCTTGCGGACACTGAGGTGCTTGCGGACACTGAGGTGCTTGGAGACACTGAGGTGCTTGGAGACACTGAGGTGCTTGGAGACACTGAGGTGCTCGTGGGGGCACTGAGGTACGTGGAGGCACTGAGGTGCGTAGAGGCACTGGGGTGCGTAGGGGTGCTGAGGCACGGAGGTGCTGGAAGCACGGAGATGCTGAGACACGGAGGTACTGAGGCACGGAGGTGCTGTGGCACGGTGGTGCTGGAAGCACGGAGGTACTGAGGCACGGAGGTACTGAGGCACGGAGGTACTGAGGCACGGAGGTGCTGGAAGCACGGAGGTACTGAGGCACTGAGGTACCGAGGCACTGAGTCACGGAGGTGCTGGAAGCACGGAGGTACTGAAGCACGGAGGTGCTGAGGCACGGAGATGCTGAGGCACGGAGGTACTGAGGCACGGAGGTGCTGGAAGCACGGAAGTACTGAGCTCTGGAGATCCCAACTACAACAGTAGTAAAACTGAAACAAGACTTCTGTGGTTTTCAGTGGAGAACACGGAATTCAGTACTGTGCCTTTAAGACGAAACATTGCAGCTGTACCTTTACATTGAGACTCAGGGAAATGGTGAAATCAAATGGCAACACACAAATAAACCAAACGGTAACAAGGGAACAGAGTTTCCACAGGAACTTAGGTACAAAGGTTACCTTTAGGGAGCTCAGCTTAAGACCCACACAAGGCTGTATGTGACACAAGGAACTGGCCCAGATTCCAACTCAGCCTCCTGATTTATACTTCCTGGTCCTTGATGATTGGTGGGCAGGATTAGGTGATGTCACTGTCATGTGACTACTCTAGCCAAGGCTGATGTAGAATGAGGCCTAGCAGGCCAAGAGAACACTGAAGCCTGGACTTCTGCAAAACACAGAATGCTTGCTTTTAGATTACTGAATTCAGCCTCACACAGGAGATCACCACAGGTGGAGCTGATTACCTCTCAGGCAGAGAACTCAGGAAAACTCATAGTGCTGACAAGCTGTTTAACTCCGTGAGTGAAAAGACACAGGATCCAGGACAGATGGCAGGGGTAAGTCACCAAATATAAACCTACAGTCAGGATTGTGACACACAGCTAGTTCCGACTACACGTATACTGTTCCTGGGTATGATTCTGGACACAGTCCAGAAAAAAGTGTTTCTCCCGGAGGAGAAAGCCAGGGAGTTGTCTTCTCTAGTCAGAGACCTCCTGAAACCAAAACAGGTATCGGTGCATCACTGCACACGGGTCCTGGGAAAGATGGTAGCTTCTTACGAGGCAATTCCATTCGGCAGGTTCCATGCCAGAATCTTTCAGTGGGACCTGTTGGACAAGTGGTCCGGATCGCATATTCAGATGCATCGTTTAATAACCCTGTCTCCAAGAACCAGGGTGTCTTTTCTGTGGTGGCTGCACAGTGCTCATATTCTAGAGGGCCGCAGATTCGGCATACAGGACTGGGTCCTGGTGACCACGGATGCCAGCCTTCGAGGCTGGGGGGCAGTCACAAGGGGAAGAAACTTCCAAGGACTATGGTCAAGTCAGGAGACTTCCCTTCACATAAATATTCTGGAACTAAGGGCCATGTACAATGCCCTAAGTCAAGCAAAATCCCTGCTCCTACACCAGCCGGTGCTGATCCAGTCAGACAACATCACGGCAGTCGCCCATGTGAATCGACAGGGCGGCACAAGCAGCAGGATGGCAATGGCAGAAGCCACAAGAATTCTCCGATGGGCGGAAAATCATGTACTAGCACTGTCAGCAGTGTTCATTCCGGGAGTGGACAACTGGGAAGCAGACTTTCTCAGCAGGCACGACCTCCACCCGGGAGAGTGGGGACTTCATCTAGAAGCCTTCCAAATGATTGTAAATCAGTGGGATTGTCCACAGGTGGACATGATGGCGTCCCGCCTAAACAAAAAACTAGAGAGGTGTTGCGTCAGGTCAAGAGACCCTCAGGCAATAGCTGTGGACGCTCTAGTGACACCGTGGGTGTATCAGTCAGTTTATGTGTTCTCTCCTCTGCCTCTCATACCAAAGGTATTGAGAATAATAAGAAGGCGAGGAGTAAACACAATTCTCGGGGTTCCGGATTGGCCAAGACGAGCGTGGTACCCGGAACTTCAAGAGATGATCTCAGAGGACCCGTGGCCTCTGCCGCTCAGACAAGACCTGCTACAGCAAGGGCCTTGTCTGTTCCAAGACTTACCGCGGCTGCGTTTGACGGCATAGCGGTTGAACGCCGGATCCTAAAGGAAAAGGGCATTCCAGAAGAAGTCATTCCTACGCTTATTAAAGCCAGGGAAGAGGTTACAGCAAATCATTATCACCGCATATGGCGGAAATATGTTGCATGGTGTGAGGCCGAAAGGGCCCCAACAGAAGAATTTCAACTAGGTCGATTTCTGCATTTCCTGCAAGCAGGAGTAAATATGGGCCTAAAATTAGGTTCATTTAAGGTACAGATCTCGACTCTGTCGATTTTCTTTCAAAAAGAACTAGCTTCAGTACCTGAAGTTCAGACATTTGTAAAAGGAGTGCTGCATATTCAGCCCCCATTTGTGCCTCCTGTGGCACCTTGGGATCTCAACGTGGTGTTGAGTTTCTTAAAATCACATTGGTTTGAGCCACTAAAGACCGTGGATCTGAAATATCTCACGTGGAAAGTGGTCATGTTATTGGCCTTGGCTTCGGCCAGGAGAGTATCAGAATTGGCGGCTTTATCATGTAAAAGCCCTTATCTGATTTTCCATATGGATAGGGCAGAATTGAGGACTTGTCCCCAGTTTCTCCCTAAGGTGGTGTCAGCGTTTCACCTGAACCAGCCTATTCTGGTGCCTGCGGCTACTAAGGACTTGGAGGACTCCAAGTTGCTAGACGTTGTCAGGGCCCTGAAAATATATGTTTCCAGGACAGCGGGAATCAGAAAATCTGACTCGCTGTTTATTTTATATGCACCCAACAAGCTGGGTGCTCCTGCTTCTAAGCAGACTATTGCTCGTTGGATTTGTAGTACAATTCAGCTTGCACATTCTGTGGCAGGCCTGCCACAGCTAAAATCTGTCAATGCCCATTCCACAAGGAAGGTGGGCTCATCTTGGGCGGCTGCCCGAGGGGTCTCGGCTTTACAATTTTGCCGAGCTGCTACTTGGTCAGGGGCAAACACGTTTGAAAAATTCTACAAATTTGATACCCTGGCTAAGGAGGACCTGGAGTTCTCTCATTCAGTGCTGCAGAGTCATCCGCACTCTCCCGCCCGTTTGGGAGCTTTGGTATAATCCCTATGGTCCTTACGGAGTTCCCAGCATCCACTAGGACGTCAGAGAAAATAAGAATTTACTCACCGGTAATTCTATTTCTCGTAGTCCGTAGTGGATGCTGGGCGCCCATCCCAAGTGCGGTTTATCTGCAATACTTGTACATAGTTATTGTTAACTAAATCGGGTTATTGTTGAGCCATCTGTTGAGAGGCTCAATTGTTTCATACTGTTAACTGGGTATAATATCACGAGTTATACGGTGTGATTGGTGTGGCTGGTATGAGTCTTACCCGGGATTCAAAATCCTTCCTTATTGTGTACGCTCGTCCGGGCACAGTGTCCTAACTGAGTCTTGGAGGAGGGTCATAGTGGGAGGAGCCAGTGCACACCAGGTAGTCATAAATCTTTCTAGAGTGCCCAGCCTCCTTCGGAGCCCGCTATTCCCCATGGTCCTTTTGGAGTTCCCAGCATCCACTACGGACTACGAGAAATAGAATTACCGGTGAGTAAATTGTTATTTTATAGATAATGTTCCCCTTAATAATAACTATAAGTTTGTTTAATGTAACTGGTCCCTGGACAGAGGAATTCCTCTTGCATGATACGAAGGGTCAGATAGGGTCTGAGAAGTGATGTCTGGTACCTAACTAAAGAACATTTTATTAGGAACAATCCGGTGCTGGTTAGGTAAAGATTAATCGCTCCTGCGTATAGTTATGTCTATTAGTAGTTTCTGGACATTTCCTATATTTGCGGTTCATTATCCATGCGGCGGGAATCTTGAGATTCCCTCCCACCTGAGCAGTTTGATATAGTCACAGCCCACCTGTTCAAACCAACCTATGACCTTTTGTTATAATGCTGAGAGACATTCCTGTGTCCAATGAACAATAAGATTGTAGGGCCCTTTGTAGTACACTGTAGGTTGTGTATATAATGGTCACTGTCCCCAGACCGGCCAGTACTCTCTCTCTTCAACATTTATATCTGATAATTGGAGGACTGGATCCGGTTGCGCTAGCGAGTGTTCCCCCGTATGGTATGTTTCTCTGTGGCCACTTTGTTACCCGTTTAATGTAAGACATTCATTCTTAGCCTATGTATTTGTGTTTGCGATCGTTCGCTGTTGTGTATATTTCTGTTTAGTTATTCTGCAAGATATTAATGTTAGCCTGTAGTGTATAAGCTGTTACTGTTTCTTTTTCCTTTGACTTACTTACATCATCTAGTAAAGGTGTTGGAACCTTAGCAAGGAGTGTGTTTCACCATTTGTTATTAGGGTTGCTGAGCATCTCAATCGCTCAAACAGCTAGCTTACAGACCAAGGTTAAACCAGTGTTATATCATTACAGTATCTCAACACTAAGAATTACAGTATAAGTATACTCTGTGTAAGGTTTTAAGGTTATTATCTGTGTGTACGCTCGCTGTGTGTATTCCGTACTCACAGCGCAGCGTGTGTACGTAACTTGTGTACCACGTGCAAGGTCTTTGTACGCAAATAGCGTACGAAGTGCGTAGCACGTGCACGAGGGACAGCGGCCATTACGGCTTCACGATATTAGTAAATAGCTTGTGTTCTAAGGTAAATAATCAGCTTTATCAGTATGTATAATAATACAGTTACCCCAGTACACCTAGTGGCAACCGGCATCTCCCCTCCGGGAGTGGTTGCAGGTTAGGGGGCACTAGGCTGAAGCTTTGCCTAGGGTGCAGAGAGATCTTGCACCAGCCCTGCATAGAGGACATGTACTCGGCTAGGTGGTTGGTGAGTGGGCAGTCCGGAATGCCCGACACCCCCTTTTTTCATCTTTTTTACACCTGTGGTTATTTTTTGTGAGTACATGTTCTCTATGTTTTTTAACTTTTCTATAGAGAAATTTCTTCAGTTTTGTTTTAAACGTTGTTATTTTAGGTATACTGTCTGGGCAACAGTATACCTTGTCGAACTTGAAAATATTACACACACACTACACGTGCAAACACCACACAGAGTGGTCTCTGCGTGTGCCTTCTCTGCTGTGCGTACGCATACCCACACGCTGCGTACAATGGCTCACGAAGCCGTGCATATTAGCGCATGGTATGAGTAAATGTGATAGCATATGTGTTTGCATAGAAGAGCCACAAAGACATATTCAATATTAAATTCATATACTGCACAATTTACACATAGGCCCTCATTCCGAGTTGTTCGCTCGCTGCTATTTTTATCAGAATTGCTAATAGGCTAAAATTCGGCAGTTCTGCGCATGGGTATGCACACAGGGCGCACGCACTAAGCAATTTTACACAAAACTATTCTATTTTACACGGGCGAATGAAGCATGGAATGATCGAAACATTCTATACTCTTACTTTGGATGGGTTGAGAGAGATCTGTAGGAAAAAGAAAAGAAAAATAAGCATAGAGACAATCTGCACAAAAATGAAAGGAAAGCCCTTAGAAACCTTATGAAGGACAAATCTATAATAATCAAGAACACAGATAAGGGAGGAGGGACGGTAGTGCAGGATATAGCTGATTATGAAAAGGAGGCGTATAGGCAGCTTGGAAATAAAAAATTTTACTCCAAATTATCATATAACCCCACTTCTCGGTTTGTGTGTGAATAAAGACACTTGGACGAAGCACTGGCAAATGGGGCAGTGTCCAAACAGGAATTTCTTTATTTATTTGAACCACATCCTATTATACCCACTTATTATCATTTACCAAAAATACATAAGTCCCTCACTGCACCTCCCGGGCGTCCCATTATTTTGGGTATAGGGTCCCTCACCACTAAGTTATCATCCTTTATTGATTCTTTTGTACAGGCACATGTGGTCTCACTCAGATCCTATATTAGAGACTCTATGCATTTCTTGGAATTATTATCTACCATTGTGTGGCAAGAAAATTATATCTTTATCACTTGTGACATGGAGTCACTTTACATGAATATTCCACACAAAGAGGGAGTGGAGGCAGTTGAAAGCTTCCTTCTCTCTGATGATCTGAGGCCAGACGGAAATTTGTTTTGGATGTGATAAAGCTAAATATTTATCTTATATATATCACCCTTTAAGAGGTCTAAGAACACTGTACGCTATCTACGTAAGAAGTACCGTAAGGGTACGCAAGTTGCGTAGCGATCGCTCAACCGTAGTCGAGACGCTCAAGCGTCACGTTCGCTTACGGCCCAGTGATCACAGGCAGGCACGCTATTGGCTGCCGACTAACGTAATGATTCGCTCTAGCGTAGCGACACTCGGGACCACGAGGAGATCACCAGCGATGCAGACGCTCACAACGTTAATCCTTTATATCTATACCTTTAACAATGAAATACACAGTATACCTTAGTGTAGAGACAGAGTGTAAGTGCAACCTGGTGTAACCTGATTAACTACAAAGCTGCATGAGCGTCACCGACGCTCAGAGAATACTTAACACTATAAAGAATACACAGATACCTGGGCTTAGGGTCCAAAACCTATTATATGTATTATAACTATTACACTTGCAAAAAGGAATCACAGTACAAATGATACACTACAATATAACATAGACTAACTAACCAGATAACTACACAGGAAATACAATACAATACAATTGAGGGAAAATACGAGAGAATGAGAAGGGAGAGAGAGATGAGAGAGATGACTCACAGTAAGACAATATGATTACGGAGAGAACTTATGCACAAGGGGAAACGATCGCATGCGCCTCGATATCCAGCTCCCGATTATCAGCAATGAGAACCGTTGATGAGAGTGCAGTTGGATATGGTCGGCCTGCCTATTTATGCCCCACACACAATACAATTCAATGGCCCCTACAATCTCATTGTTCATTGGACACAGGAATTCGGCTTCGCATTATAACAAAAGGTCATAGGTTGATTCATACAGGTGGGCTGTGACTGTTTCCAACTGTTCAGGTGGGTGGGATACTGGGTTTCCCGCCGCATGTCTAAGTAAGAACAAATAATAGTAAATGGACATAAACTTCTTATGTCCATAACTATTCGCACGAGCGATTAATCCGCTCCAAACCAACACCGGAATATTGCTATTTAAATACTCTTCCGATGGGTACCAAACACTACTGTATGACCCCTGTTAGACCCTTCGTACAATACAAAGAGGAATCTCTCCGTTCAGGAACATGCTATGTTAACCAAACTTTCAGAATCTATCAAAGGGACCATGATCTATAAAATACATTATTAGTGAAAATATGTAATGATTGAGTCGCACGCTACGACTACACAAACTTTACCGTAAATACGCATACCGAGCACCAGCGGGTGCACGCAACTGCGGGTATGCGCCTTCACGGGAGAGCGCACGCATGCGCAGCGCGGACCAGTATGAGGTGCAAATATGGCAGTGTGCATAGAGATATTTTTCTGACTTTGACAGTCCACCCTTTGGCAGTCAATAATAACTGCCACCTTCTAAAACATTTCAAAAGGAGAAAAATATATGTCAGGGGTTAATTCATTTCCATGGTTGGGTAGGGGAGGAGAGAGGAGTAGGTGTGAAGAGGGTATGACCTAGTGAGATAGCAGAAGCATGTGTGTATGAGTCCATGTTTGGGGGGTCATGTATCATCGTGCCGTACGTGTTGTAAATCAAGCTTCGAGGTATTGCGAAGTATACATTTGAATTCCTTCTTATCCCGTATTAAGGGTCTGTGGATGGGCTGTCAAACTCTACCGAGCTCATTTCGGCTTTCAGTTGTAACAAAATGGGGAAGCACATTTTAGTTGATGATACATGAATGGGGGAGGTATGTGGTTGCTGATATCTGTGCCTGTATTCCCTATCGACTATGTGTGTTATTACCTGAGGGTTGCAGAGATGAAGATAAAGAACACTTATGGAAAATGCAGTAGTATTCTATGTCAGGTTAATTGTACATCTGTCGGTTGAAATTTTGTTCGGTATCAGTTGAAAGTCGTCTTCTTTGCGCTGTTTTGCCCATTAGGTGTGAGCAAAAAGCTTTGTCAATGCCATTAGATTTACAAAAAATGTTGGGCTAGCGTAAGTTTAAGAATTCTAGGGAAACTGGGGATCCATGGCAAAGTTCATCAAATGTCCATATCTCAAGTGGTCAAAACTTCTTCTTTGGTCTATCCGTTGTCTGTATAGCGTCTCGTCAACTTCCTCGTCCAAGGGGGTCTTTTTATCTTGGAGAAAAGCAGAAAAACAGGTGAAAGAAACGGACCGTATAATCGCATTTTCATCACATCATTGTCTCTATCGTTGGGTCATAAATCAAATCCAGGTTAATTACAGTTTCCTCACTCCTCAAACTCATTACTCTTGTACGATGTTTGCACTTCATTAAAGCCTGACCGCATCTAAATATCAATCCAATCGATATGACAACACCTAAGATACATAGTAGAAACTTCCCAACATCCATTATGACTCCTTGAGCCCAGTCTCCCAAACCGGAGAACCAATTTCGCGGGTTCAACCATGACACCCAACCAGTCAGCTCATTACCTACAGCAGCGAGAGTGAGATTGTGTTTTCGGCGAAATTCCCACTTTAATTGGAGAATATCGTCCATCTTTTGGTCTATGACCTCGACCGGATCCTCGGTGCTATTCGTGATATACGTGCAACACTTCACGCCGTACTGTGTTGCCAATGTAACACAATATCCGCCTGTCACTGCTGTGAGGTAATTAAGAACCATTCTATGCTGTACCAGTTCTGTTTTATAAGCTTGAAGTTCTCTTCCAGTGTATCTAAACGTGTCATCATACATTTCAGTGATATTATCTAACAAATTGGCGAGTGCGGATATGTATCTATAGTTCATCACTCCTCGAGCGGTGCGAGTGAAATCTAACGCCACCAGAACCTGAATCCCGGTGGATTCATGGATCAGGTCAGAGGCCAGATGCTCTAACCTTTCTGTCAGCTGTCTTTTAACAAGGTGCTCGTAATGAGTGTGAGTATAGGGAGCTTGGGCACCACGGTGTATGTCTTTCATTTTGTCATGTGTTACAGTCATTACTTCAGGCAGTACTTTTCCAATATAACACAATCCTTCAGAGTTTGGGGCAAGCCACTTGTACGCCTTTCTCCCGCATATGAAATATGCATCATCGGGGAGAACATATGGGACGGAGAAGGACATTACCATATTACACACCTTCCAGGTGAAATCTCCTGACCCTAATTCTTCCATCTGCTTAATGCACGTATCAGGTTGTACGATATGTGCACAGTATCCTGGTGATACTTCTCCAACTCTAGTAATCCTACTTCCTAGGGTATACCTATACCGGAAAGATTTTCCTCTACTGGCTATGTGGCGTACAAGCTCTGTATCTGTAGGCATTCTATCTGCTCTATGCGAAAAGGTCATGGTGTGATTACTCCATGACACTTCCCAATTTCCCGGCTTTCGGGGATTGGAGATGTTGAAACATGGTATTGGTGGAGCTTCAAACTAGGAGGGCTGGAGATATTAAACCTCCGGTCCACCGGTCTCCCACCATTTAACTCAAGTACCTCCCCTATCGTTAAAGGAAATGGTACTAGCCCTGATTTGCTATGACCCTGAGGTACTTGAGAGCATACCCAACAATCTGTTTTGTTTAACACATTACCCACTAAGGAGTGATAGTCACTCAATGGATGCCGGTCCATATGGATATTAAAACTGGATTGGCATTTCTTTATGCACCCATCCTCAATGACATTGTTACAGAGCCTACAGATACAGTTTTCTTCAGCTAACAATCCGTCACAATTTCTTCTATGGTCAATGCTATCGGATCGTTTTCTGATACTCGCCTTTGCTTGTTGGTTAGGTTGATCTTGGAAAACTACGCCTCCATCTTTATCATCAGAACCCATTCCAGAACCTCTCTCGACCTCCATGGTACTCTCGCCGGAACAGACTGCTCTGGTCAACATCATGGTTAACAGGAAAATCCGGATCACAGTCTCTTGGGGCAAGTCCATCTTTTAGGAGGAAATGGAGAGGAATGAGAAGGGGGAAAAAGAAATTTCAAGGGAGAGGGGATGGGAAGTGGAGAAAAACAATAAAAGGGAGTGGGGAGTCGACAACTGCTTTCGGTCTTCAAGGCTCAGGTGCCGCCTCAGTCCTCCTGGAACAGACACTCCAGTGATACAACCTCTACCGTCTGTTCCTTATCACGGGACTTCTCTGGATCAGCAACCTTCTTGCAGTGGGATGAATGGACCCAAGTCTCTCTCTCAGCAACCTTCAATGCTGTAGTGCTAGTCAGTAAGACCTGGTATGGTCCTTCCCATCTGTCAATGAGGCAACCTGAGCGTAGAAAATTTCGTATCATTACATAATCCCCAGGTTCTATGTCATGACAATTACTATCAGGTAGATCAGGAATCACCAACTTCAGATTATCATTTTGATTCCTCAACTGTTTACTCATGTTAATCAAGTACTTTACAGTTACTTCATTGTTACAATTCAAATCATCCTGAGGGTTAATCATGACATGCGGTTGTCGACCAAACAAGATTTCAAAGGGGGACAGATTAAGAGGGGACCTGGGAGTGGTTCTGATACTATACAATACAATGGGTAAAGCTTCTGGCCATGTCAATCCTGTCTCTGCCATCACTTTACTCAATTTATTTTTAATAGTGCTGTTCACTCTTTCGACCTTCGCACTCGCCTGTGGACGGTACGGAGTGTGCAGCTTGCTATCAATTCCCATCAACTTACACATTCCTTGAAAGACATCACCTGTAAAATGGGTACCCCTATCACTTTCGATTATTCTAGGGATACCATATCTACATACAAATTCCTGCACAATTTTCTTAGCTGTAAACATAGCGGTATTTGTAGCCGCCGGAAATGCTTCGACCCAATTCGAGAAAACATCTATACAGACAAGTACATATTTCAAATTCCGACAAGGGGGTAATTGTATAAAGTCAATTTGTATTACCTGGAAAGGGCCGCCGGCAGGTGGGATATGGGATGGTTCTGTAGGTATTGCCTTTCCAATATTCTTTCTCAGACAGGTAAGGCATGACATTGCTCTTTTACTCGCATGAGAGGAGAATCCTGGGGTGCACCAATATGCTCTTACCAATTTGCACATTCCCTCCTTGCCTAGATGAGTCAGCCCGTGAGCTGCTTCAGCCAGACATGGAAGATATGCTCTGGGGGCCACTGGTTTACCATGTCCATCCGTCCAGAGCCCTGAGGACTCCTGGCCATATCCCTTTGCCTTCCAGACCGCTCTTTCCTGTGTTGAACACAAATTTTGCATTTCACACAACTTCTGTGTGTTGATGGTATTAAATACCATCAGTTGTGTGGTGTCTGTCTGTATGGGGGTAGCAGCTGCTAACTTAGCAGCTTCGTCTGCTCGGCTGTTACCAAGTGATACTGGGTCTTGGCTATATGTATGTGCTTTACATTTGATAACAGCCACTCTGTCGGGTTCCTGTATCGCTGTTAGAAGCCTTTTTATGTGAGCTGCATGCGCTACCGGTGTACCAGCTGCCGTCATGAAATTTCTGAGGCGCCATAGGGCTCCGAAATCATGGACTACCCCGAAGGCGTATCTAGAATCGGTGTAGATATTGGCTGACTTACCCTTAGCCAATTCACATGCTCTGGTTAGGGCGACCAGTTCAGCAACCTGGGCTGAGTGAGGTGGGCCTAGCGGTTCCGCTTCTATGGTGTCTTGGTCATCTACGACTGCGTATCCAGTACACAAGTCTCCCGAGTCTGACTGTCTGTGACAACTACCGTCCGTGTAGAACGTGAGTTCTGCATCTTCCAGTGGGTTGTCACTGATGTCAGGCCTTGCGGTAAAATTTTGGGTCAAATATTCCATACAATCATGTGTATCTTCCTTTGTATTAAATCCTCCTTCCCCATCACTCTCACCTTCCACCCTTTGTGCCTGTCCAGGCACACCTGGGAGATACGTTGCAGGATTTAATGCACTGCATCTCCTTATGGTGATGTTTACGGGGGCCATTAGTGCCAATTCCCATCTTGTAAACCTCGCTGATGAGACGTGTCTGGTTTGGGCAGAATTTAACAAGGCTGATACTGCATGTGGCGTATGGATTGTGAGGTTGTGGCCTAGCACGACATCTTCGCTTTTTGTCACTAGCAATGCTATCGCAGCAACGCTTCGCAAGCATGTGGGGAGGGATCGCGCTACCGTGTCTAGCTGAGCGCTGTAGTATGCAACTGGCCTGCTGGCATCACCGTGCTTTTGGGTTAGTACACCTGCCGCGCAACCAGCACTTTCTGTTCCGTATAGTTCAAAGGGTTTCCCATAGTCTGGCATACCTAATGCTGGTGCCTGCGTTAGGCACTGTTTGAGTCTCTCAAATGCTGTCTCAGACTCGTCTGTATGCGAAATCCGATCAGGTTTGTTTGAGGAGACCATTTCCTGCAAAGGTAACGCCAAAATGGAAAACCCTGGGATCCAATTACGGCAATACCCACACATTCCTAAAAACGTTCTGATCTGTTGCTGGGTTTGTGGCAGAGTCATGTCTCTAATTGCTTGGATTCTGTCAGCGGTCAGGTGTCTCAGTCCTTGTGTTAGACAGTGTCCCAAATATTTTACCTTAGTTTGGCATAATTGCAACTTGTCTTTGGACACCTTGTGTCCTGTGTCTGAAAGATGAAACAGGAGCTGTTTCGTATCCTTCAGAGATGCTTCCAGTGAATCTGAACACAGCAGTAAATCGTCCACATACTGTATCAATACTGATCCACTCTCTGGTTGGAAAGACTGTAAACAATCATGCAAAGCCTGAGAAAATATACTTGGACTATCTATGAAACCTTGGGGTAATCGAGTCCACGTGTATTGGACTCCTCTGTATGTGAATGCAAACAAATATTGGCCGTCAGGGTGCAGAGGTACCGAAAAGAAAGCGGAGCAGAGGTCAATAACAGTGAAAAATTTGGCAGTGGGAGGGATTTGCATTAGGATGACAGCTGGATTTGGCACTACGGGGAACTGACTCTCAACTATTTTGTTAATCCCCCTTAGATCCTGCACTAGCCTGTAACCCCTCCCCCCACTCTTTTTAACAGGGAAGATGGGACTATTGGCAGTGCTGGACGTTCTTACCAGAATGCCCTGTTGTAGCAAGCGCTCTATTACTGGGAAAACTCCTAACTCCACCTCTGGCTTCAGAGGATACTGTGGGATTTTTGGAGCTATCCTACCATCTTTTACTTGTACAACTACTGGAGCTACGTTTGCCATTAATCCAGTGTCCTGTCCGTCTTTTGTCCAAAGTGACTCTGGTATCTGGGATGTCATCTCTTCTACTTGGGATGGATTCCTATTTGCTATAATGGTATGTGACATTAATTTTGATGGGGAGTCTAACATGTCTCGCACTTCCTGAGCGTGTTTCTCAGGCATGTCCAAGAATACACCTTCAGGAGTACAATAAATGACGCACCCCATTTTACACAGCAAGTCTCTTCCCAGGAGATTTGTTGGTGCCGATGCAGCCAGCAAAAAGGAATGCTTGGTATGCAAAGGCCCTATTGTAATCTCGGCTGGTTTGCTAACAGGGTAGTGCTGGACTACTCCTGTTACTCCCATGGCTGGAACTGTCCTACCAGTGGTTCTCATGCCCACTGTCGAATTTATCACTGACTTGGCCGCCCCTGTGTCTACAAGAAAGTTTAAAGTTTTACCAGCTACATTAATTGCGACCTCGGGTTCACTTCCAAGGTTGGCAATCAATTTTACTGGCTGCAGATTACAGGTATGGCCACACCCCTATTGGGTATTGTGACCTGCCTGAATCCCGTTGGCAGCGACTACTTGTGAGGGGGTTAGCTGGGAACTACCAGAGGCATGCCAATCTCTGTTCGGGGGATATCTTTTTGTTTCCCCTGTATGTGGCTCATAACTCCGTCTCTGTGGACCCTGATCCCAATGTCGTGTGTTGTGTCGTTGTCTAGGGGGTTGGTATGATCTTTGCGAATTTTTCGCTCTACAGTCTCGTGCATAGTGTCCCTGTCTGTGACAAGAATAACATGTTACCATAGTTGACTTACCCACAGGGTTTGGTGGTACATACGCAGGCTGCTTTGTGGTCAGAGCCTGTATACTTACTGACATTAGCTTATCACTCTGCGACTCCCTGTGTCTGGTGATGTTTCGGTCGTGATCAATAGCAGCCTCTCTCAAAGTGGACACTGACAGACCTCGCCAACATGGTTGCGTGGTCTGTACCCTTGCCTTTAATGTTTCCTTTAAACCATCCATTAGTACAGATACTGCTACTTCTTGATGGTTTGGATTGGTCCTAATGTCTTCTATACCAGTGTACTTTGCCATTTCTAATAGTGCCCGGTGGAAATATTCTGCAGCTGTTTCTGACTCTTTTTGTTTAATGGAGAATATTTTGTTCCACTTAACAACTGCTGGGAAATACTCCTTTAACTGTAAGTTTATCCTTTTTACGTTATCTTTGTTGTACACATCTGTAAGAGGTACATCCAGATCTAGTCCACAATCAGCTAGGAATTGAGCTGAGTCGACATTGGAGGGTAAACAAGCTCTTAGCAATATCTGCCAATCTTTATTATTGGGCTCTAAAGTGTTTCCTAGGTCTGTGATGTATTTTTGGCTGGCAACTAACTCTTTTCTAGGGTCAGGGAATTCAGACACTATGGTCCTTAATTCCATTCGGGAAAATGGGCTGTACATGGCAATGTTCCTTATGGGCGTGGTTCCTGATACGTCTGTTTTCCCATTGGGAACTGCTATTACCCTAACAGGAGTAATTCTAACAACCTCATTCTGTGTAGATTCTACAGGCTGTGTTGAAATAGTTTCAGCATAATGCATGGTGCCGTACTTACCAGTCGATACGACCTCACCTATCCCTCCGCTAGGGGCCTTTACTAATCTCGTGGGTGGAGCTGTGCCTACTGTGGTCTCTGCTATGGTGGCTGCTAGAGAGAGCGCTGAAATCGTTGCCGCTTCGTCCTCTTGATCACACTCCTGAGGAAAGTTCAAAACAGGGTACAACTTGCACGGGTTAATACTTGCATGGGTTAATGGGTTAACATTATCATTAACATTTACATGGTTACTAAGTGATTGTGTGTTACACCTTAGTGCATCTTTCTCCGCAATCAACTTCTCTCCTGCTATATATGGTGGCGGCGGGGCCGTGGCAATCAGTTTTCTGTTAGAGCCAGATCCTGCCGCCTGAGCCAAACCTCTCTGTATCTCACCTTCCTGTTGCCACAACTGTAAACAATCATAATGTTGAATTCGTCTCTTTGTTGATTTTATGAGACATATCCTCCTCCTTAAATTTTGTAACACCTCTGGGCTGAAGCTACCTATTCTTGGGAATTTCTCCCTGTCTTGTACCGTCATTCTCTCCCATTCATCACATAAAACTTCTGTGTGACTTCCGTATTTCTCACACATTATGTACCTGGCCGATCCTACTGGACGGTTTACAGGGTCAACCCGAACCGAGGTTGATCGCCCCCTACCTGAACAACTGGCCCCCATAATCTGCAGGCATTGCTTGCTCTACCTCTGATCTCTATATCAAGGTCTTCAGCGAACCCTTACAGAAAACCAAATTATTCACGATAGGCAGACGGTGAAGTTTACCGAGCACCTCACTCGCTCGCCCACGCCGACCAATGCGACCTGATCACACCGATATGGTGCTGGCGCACTCGACCCAGGGCACCTATAAACCTTTGTTTACTGGAACATGCGAGGGTTATCCGCAGAACACTTACTCTTTCCAGTAAAGGTGAGGTTGTCAGATAGTTCCTGAGTGACCAGCGAACTTCCCTTCTTGAAAAATAAAAAATTACACAAATCACGTCAGAATGTACAAATAGCATTTGTGACCCCTTTACTCTAATGGTACTAGGTCAGATTACTAACTACTGTACACAATTACGTGCGGTACAGTCGTTCAGCACACAAGCAACTAAACTTATGTACGGAAAGACCAATGGAATCGAAAATTTCGGCTGCGAATTCCTTCAGCAAGAGCTTGTACGGCCTATATGGGTGTTGCACCAACCCTTCTTTTGGTGTTGTGCTTCTGAACTGTATAGCGGACTTCCTTGTTTACTGTACCTGGACCTGCTGGTCTACTATGACCTCCTGGTCTTGTTCTGTACGACCTCCTGGTCTGACCTCCTGGTCTTGTTCTATACTGGTCCGCTATACTCTAATGCTCAAATATTATGTTTAACCAAGGATGCCTCCCTAGCCACCGTGCATGTCACTTACACGTATGTCCCTCACGAGTACTCGGTGATTTCTTTTGGTTCAACCTCTTAAGTTATATAAACTTGTGTAATACAAAAACACTCACTCATCACATGTACACTTTTGCTTCTATTTCTATTTCTGCGCAGAAATTTTTCTTTAGACCAGCTGTGTTACCAATTAGGAGCAGGATCTGTTAATTTAAATTTCGGATACCCAAAAATAGATTTGCGTTATTTATCGCCTGTTGCGCTATTTACCGCTTTGCGTTACTTATCGCGTTGCGTTACTTATCAACTTATCGTGACTTGAGCTACGTGGGCGTAACCGGACGCTCCGTTGCGTAATATACGCTGCGTGCGTCTGCCTTTGGATTGCGTACACAAGTCTTTGTTAGGGACACGTGTACACAAAGCAAAGATCCACCGTAACACAATGTATACTTTTATCAATGTAGATGATCCCTGATCATCTACCACACACCACACTGACTTTGCCTTATCTCCCAGGCAAAACTGTGTGTTTGTCTACACTTTAACTATATTACCTCTATTCTTAAACTATGGAATAACAGCAAATCTCTTTTAGCACGCTTTTCAACTATAACTGGCAGACAGGAGAGTGATATACGAAAATGAAAAAGAAATGCAGATATATATATATATATATGTGCGTGCCTGTGTATGCAAGACAGAAAAATAAACAGTTTTTTTTTTTTTTTTTTTTTAAAAGACACTAGCGTTTTGTTCTTACCTCCGGTTCCCGGATTCCTTCAGCACCCTTTACCTAAGCGAAGCAGACGCTTATCCCGTCAGCACTACGAGGGATACAACCTCCCGCCCTTTGCTGAGGGATAATGTCTGCTGATCTACCTAGTGCAGATATGTGAAGGACCGGACGAGCCCGCAATTGATAAAGCTAAATATTTATCTTATATATATCACCCTTTAAGAGGTCTAAGAACACTGTACGCTATCTACGTAAGAAGTACCGTAAGGGTACGCAAGTTGCGTAGCGATCGCTCAACCGTAGTCGAGACGTTCGCTTACGGCCCAGTGATCACAGGCAGGCACGCTATTGGCTGCCGACTAACGTAATGATTCGCTCTAGCGTAGCGACGCTCGGGACCACGAGGAGATCACCAGCGATGCAGACGCTCACAACGTTAATCCTTTATATCTATACCTTTAACAATGAAATACACAGTATACCTTAGTGTAGAGACAGAGTGTAAGTGCAACCTGGTGTAACCTGATTAACTACAAAGCTGCTTGAGCGTCACCGACGCTCAGAGAATACTTAACACTATAAAGAATACACAGATACCTGGGCTTAGGGTCCAAAACCTATTATATGTATTATAACTATTATACTTGCAAAAAGGAATCACAGTACAAATGATACACTACAATATAACATAGACTAACTAACCAGATAACTACACGGGAAATACAATACAATACAATTGAGGGAAAATACGAGAGAATGAGAAGGGAGAGAGAGAGAGAGAGAGAGAGAGAGAGAGAGATGAGAGAGATGACTCACAGTAAGACAATATGATTACGGAGAGAACTTACGCACAAGGGGAAACGATCGCATGCGCCTCGATATCCAGCTCCCGATTATCAGCAATGAGAACCGTTGATGAGAGTGCAGTTGGATATGGTCGGCCTGCCTATTTATGCCCCACACACAATACAATTCAATGGCCCCTACAATCTCATTGTTCATTGGACACAGGAATTCGGCTTCGCATTATAACAAAAGGTCATAGGTTGATTCATACAGGTGGGCTGTGACTGTTTCCAACTGTTCAGGTGGGTGGGATACTGGGTTTCCCGCCGCATGTCTAAGTAAGAACAAATAATAGTAAATGGACATAAACTTCTTATGTCCATAACTATTCGCACGAGCGATTAATCCGCTCCAAACCAACACCGGAATATTGCTATTTAAATACTCTTCCGATGGGTACCAAACACTACTGTATGACCCCTGTTAGACCCTTCGTACAATACAAAGAGGAATCTCTCCGTTCAGGAACATGCTATGTTAACCAAACTTTCAGAATCTATCAAAGGGACCATGATCTATAAAATACATTATTAGTGAAAATATGTAATGATTGAGTCGCACGCTACGACTACACAAACTTTACCGTAAATACGCATACCGAGCACCAGCGGGTGCACGCAACTGCGGGTATGCGCCTTCACGGGAGAGCGCACGCATGCGCAGCGCGGTCCAGTATGAGGTGCAAATATGGCAGTGTGCATAGAGATATTTTTCTGACTTTGACAGATGCTATCACTTTCACCTCGACTCACAATGATTTTACTTTTAATTCACATTTTTTTTGCAAATCCTTGGTACCACCATGGGCACCAAGTTCGCACCCAGCTTTGCCAATCTTTACATGGGCAGGTTTGAGAATCTTCTTATCTGGCCATGTGCAGCTGGGGCAGGCTTGGTGCTCTATGGCAGGTATATAGACGATATGTTTTTCATTTGGGAGGGAGATCTGTGTTCAGCACATATATTTGTGGAATATTTGAATCAAAATCAGTTTGGATTAAAACTCACCAGTACAATACATGAGACTAGAGTTTCCTTTTTGGAGATTGCCCTAGAAGTGAAGTATGGTCATATAACCACATATACTTTCAAAAAAGAGGTGGACTTCAGTAAAATTTGAAAATTATTCTAGCTGTCACCATTTACCATGGCTTAGAAACATACCAAAAAGCCAATATATGAGACACAGTTGTACAGATATTGCAGAATATGATCGACAAGCTCGTGATCTCACCCTTGCACTTATAGAACAAAACTATCCTGAGAATTTGTTGAATGAAGCAAGGGAACAAGCTAGAGAGACCGAAAATCACTGTTGACCCATAAAATTAATCCCAATCCTCCTCAGGAAAATATTGAGCTTAGATTTATAACTAAATATAATTCCAGCTCAAGAGAAATCAAATCCTTGATTAAGAAAAATATGTCCGTCTTGAAGGCAGATAAACTATTAGTACCGCTATTAGAAGTAGAACCGCAGATTGTTTTCAAAAAAGCGAGAAACCTGCAGAGTTATCTTACCCCCAGCCATTATGTGGGTACATCTCAAGCAGTGAAAACAGACAAGACATGGCTTAACCATATTCCTCTGAAAAATGGCTGCTTTAGATGCGGTCGTGTAAAATGTCTAACATGTAAACATATAATACATAATAGCACACACTTTCGCTCGACAACCTATAACACTGTACTTGAGATTAAGGGACATATTGATTGTAACACCACATACGTGATCTATTTGATCCCATGCAGATGTGGCGTGCAATATGTGGGTCGTACCACTAGAAAACAACATCAGGTTTCTAGAGCACAGACGAAATATATTGAAGGGTACAAGAACACACAGTCTATCAGCACATGAAAAATAAGCATCAGGGTAGTCTGGATGGTCTAGAGCTACAGGGGATTGAACATATACCAATAACAGCCAGAGGAGGTGATGGATATAATAGATTAAGTAGAAGAGAGGCATTTTGGATTTTCTCTGTAGGTTCTCTATCTCCGCTAGGTCTAAACGATAACATAGAAATGAACAACATATGAACTTCAAACTGTACATCTTGGAATAATGGGCGAGATAGAATTTGGATAGATAGATGTTGTTACATAGCTGCTTTCGGCTCCTGAGTCTCATGCGGTTTTCTCTTTGTATCTTCTTGTTTGGAAAAGGACACTTTTAACTGGGAGGGCTTTACCATCATGTCCTAACATTGATAAGTAGTATTTATACACAAAAAAAAATACATTTTAATATTATTTTCTCTAACGTCCTAGTGGATGCTGGGGACTCCGTAAGACCATGGGGGAATAGACGGGCTCCACAGGAGACAGGGCACTCTAAAGAAAAAATTAGGTACAATCTGGTATGCACTGGCTCCTCCCTCTATGCCCCTCCTCCAGACCTCAGTTAGAATCTGTGCCCGGATGAGATGGGTGCATTTTAGTGAGCTCTCATGAGCTTGCTAAAGAGAAAGTATTTTGTTAGGTTTTTTATTTTCAGAGAACTTCTGCTGGCAACAGACTCTCTGCTGAGGGGAGAGAAGCAAACCTACTAACTGCGGATAGTCGCGCTTCTGAGGCTACTGGACACCATTAGCTCCAGAGGGATCGAACACAGGAACGCACCCTTGGTCGCCCGATCCCAGAGTCGCGCCGCCGTCCCCCTCGCAGAGCCAGAAGCAAGAAGCCGGCGTGGAAGGAAGAAAAAGCGGCAGCTGAAGACTTCTGTCTTCACATGAGGTAGCGCACAGCACTGCAGCTGTGCGCCATTGCTCCCGCATTACACCCACACACTCCGGTCACTGTAGAGTGCAGGGTGCAGGGGGGGCGCCCTGGGCAGCAATAAATGTTACTCTTGGCAAAGTAAGCAGATATACATTTGGGCACTGTATATCTGCAAGAGCCCCCGCCATTAATATGATACAGAAACGCGGGACAGAAGCCCGCCGCTGAGGGGGCGGGGCTTCTTCCTCAGCACTCACCAGCACCATTTTCTCTCCACAGCTCCACTGAGAGGAAGCTCCCCAGGCTCTCCCCTGCAGAAACACGGTAGAAAGAGGGTAAAAAGAGATGGGGGGCACATAAATTTAGACGCAAAAACATTGTTATACAGCAGCTACTGGGTAAACACTAAGTTACTGTGTTATTCCTGGGTTATATAGCGCTGGGGTGTGTGCTGGCATACTCTCTCTCTGTCTCTCCAAAGGGCCTTGTTGGGGACCTGTCTTCAAAAAGAGCATCCCCTGTGTGTGGTGTGTCGGTATGCGTGTGTCGACATGTTTGACGAGGAAGGCTATGTGGAAGCAGAGCGGGAGGAAATTAATGTGGTGTCTCCGCCGACGGCGCCGACACCGGATTGGATGGATATGTGGAAGGTGTTAAATGATAATGTAAACTCCTTGCATAAAAGGTTGGATAAAGCTGAAGCCTTGGGACAGTCAGGGTCTCAACCCATGTTTGATCCTACAGCTCAGAGGCCGTCAGGGTCTCAAAAGCGCCCACTATCCCAAATTGTTGACACAGATATTGACACGGATTCTGACTCCAGTGTCGATGTGGAGGCAAAATTACAGCCGAAAATGGCTAAAGCCATCCGCTACATGATTATAGCAATTAAGGAGGTATTGCACATCTCCGAGGTGAACCCGGTCCCTGACAAGAGGGTTCATATATTTTGGAAAAAAGGCATATGGGGACATTTCCCCCTTCACATGAATTAAATGAGTTATGTGAAAAAGCTTGGGAATCTCCAGATAAGAGACTGCAGATTTCCAAACGGATGCTTATGGCGTACCCTTTCCCGCCAACGGACAGGTTACGCTGGGAATCCGCCCCGAGGGTAGGCAAGGCTTTGACACGCTTATCTAAAAAGGTGGCCCTGCCATCACAGGATACGGCCACCCTAAAAGATCCTGTGGAGAGAAAGCAGGAAGGTGTCCTAAAGTCCATTTATACACATTCTGGGACCTTGCTGAGACTGGCAATTGCGTCGGCATGGATGTGTAGTGCTGTAGCAGCATGGGCAGATACGTTGTCTGAGGACCTTGATACCTTGGACAAGGATACCATATTGCTAAACCTGGTGCATATAAAAGATGCTGTCCTGTATATGAGGGATGCCCAGAGAGACATTACTATGCTGGGATCTAGAATAAATGCAATGTCGATTTCTGACAGAAGGGGCCTGTGGACTCAACAATGGACAGGTGATGCCGACTCAAAGCAGCACATGGAGGTTTTACCTAATAAAGGTGTAGAATTGTTTGGGGAGGGTCTTTCAGACCTAGTGACCACAGCTACGGCTGGGAAGTCAAATTTTTTACCTTATATTCCCTCACAACCTAAGAAAGCACCGTATTATCAAATGAAGTCCTTTCGTTCACAAAAGGGTAAGAAAGTCCGAGATGCGTCCTTTCTTTCCAGAGGCAGGGGTAGAGGAAAAAAGCTGCACAATACAGCTAGTTCCCAGTAACAGAAGTCCTCCCCAGCTTCCACTAAATCCACTGCATGACGCTGGGGCTCCACAGGCGGAGCCAGGAGCGGTGGGGGCGCGTCTCCGAAATTTCAGCCACCAGTGGGTTCGCTTGCAGGTAGATCCCTGGGCTATACAGATTGTATCTCAGGGGTAAAGGCTGGAATTCTAAGTGATGCCCCCTCACCGTTACTTAAAATCGGCCCTGCCAACTTCCCCCATAGAGAGGGAAATAGTGTTAGCTGCAATTCACAAATTGTATCTTCAGCAGGTGGTGGTGGAGGTCCCCCTCCTTCAACAGGGGAGAGGGTACTGTTCCACGATGTTTGTGGTACCGGAACTGTATGGTTTGGTCCGACCCATTTTGAACTTAAAATCCCTTAACGTTTACCTGAAAAAGTTCAAGTTCAAGATGGAATCACTCAGAGCGGTCATTGCAAGTCTGGAAGAGGGGGATTTTATGGTGTCGCTGGACATCAAGGATGCTTACCTGCATGTCCCCATTTATCCACCTCATCAGGAGTACCTCAGGTTTGTGGTACAAGATTGCCATTACCAATTCGAGACGTTGCCGTTTGGTCTCTCCACGGCACCGAGAATATTTACCAAGGTAATGGCGGAAATGATGGTGATCCTGCGAAAGCAAGGAGTCGCAATTATCCCGTACTTGGACGATCTCCTTATAAAGGCGAGGTCCAGAGAGCAGTTGCTGATCAGCGTAGCACGCTCCCAGGAGGTGTTACAACAGCACGGCTGGGTTCTGAATATACTGAAGTCGCAGTTAATCCGTACGACTCGTCTGCCCTTCCTGGGCATGATTCTGGACACAGAGAGGGTGTATCTCCCGATGGAGAAGGCTCAGGAGCTCATGACATTGGTCAGAGGCTTATTGAAACCAAAACAGGTGTCGGTGCATCACTGCACGCGGGCCCTGGGAAAGATGGTGGCATCATACGAGGCCATTCCCTTCGGCAGGTTCCATGCGGGGACCTTTCAATGGGATCTGTTGGACAAGTGGTCCGGATCACATCTACAGATGCATCGGCTGATCACCCTATCCCCCAGGGCAAGGGTGTCTCTTCTGTGGTGGCTGCAGAGTGCTCACCTTCTCGAGGGCCAAAGAACCTGGTGACCACAGATGCGAGCCTCCGAGGGTGGGGGGCAGTCACACAAGGAAGAAATTTCCAAGGTCTGTGGTCAAGTCAGGAGACTTGTCTTCACATAAATATCCTGGAACTAAGGGCCATATACAATGCCCTAAGTCAGGCAGAGACCCTGCTTCGAGACAAACCGGTGCTGATTCAATCAGACAACATCACTGCAGTGGCTCACGTAAACCGCCAAGGCGGCACGAAGAGCAGGGTGGCAATGGTGGAAGCCACCAGAATTCTTCGTTGGGCAGAGAATCACGTAAAAGCACTGTCAGCAGTGTTCATTCCGGGAGTGGACAACTGGGAAGCAGACTTCCTCAGCAGGCACGACCTCCACCCGGGAGAGTGGGGACTTCATCAAGAAGTCTTCTCACTGATTACGGATCGTGGGAACTGCCACAGGTGGACATGATGGCGTCCCGCCTCAACAAAAAGCTGCAAATGTATTGCGCCAGGTCAAGAGACCCTCAGGCGATAGCTGTGGATGCACTGGTGACACCGTGGGTGTTCCAGTCGGTTTATGTGTTTACTCCTCTTCCTCTCATGCCCAAGGTGCTGAGAATCGTAAGATAAAGAGGAGTGAGAACTATACTCATTGTTCCGGATTGGCCACGAAGGGCTTGGTATCCGAAACTGCAAGAAATGCTCACAGAGGACCCATGGCCTCTACCTCTCAGACAGGATCTGTTGCAACATGGGCCCTGTCTGTTCCAAGACTTACCGCGGCTGCGTTTGATGGCATGGTGGTTGAACGCCAGATCCTAGCAGAAAAAGGGATTCCGGATGAGGTTATTCCTACACTCATAAAGGCTAGGAAGGATGTAATGGCTAAGCATTATCACCGTATATGGTGAAAATATGTTGCTTGGTGTGAGGCCAGGAAGGCTCCTACAGAGGAATTCCAGCTGGGCCGTTTTCTTCACTTCCTACAGTCGGGAGTGTCTTTGGGCTTAAAACTATGTTCAATTAAGGTCCAGATTTCGGCCCCTATCTATTTTCTTTCAAAAAGAACTAGCTTCTCTTCCTGAGGTTCAGAAATTTGTGAAGGGAGTGCTGCATATTCAGCCTCCGTTTGTGCTGTATTGTGGTGTTGAGTTTCCTGAAATCACACTGGTTTGAACCACTCAAGACGGTGGAGATGAAATATCTCACGTGGAAGGTGGTCATGCTGTTAAGTTTGGCTTCAGGTGTCAGAATTGGGGGCTTTGTCACATAAAAGCCCCTATCTGGTTTTCCATATGGACAGGGCAGAATTGCAGACTCGTCAGCAATTTCTGCCAAAGGTTGTGTCTTCCTTTCATATGAACCAACCTATTGTGGTGCCTGTAGATACCCGTGACTTAGAGGATTCCGAGTTACTAGATGTAGTACGGGCTCTGAAGATTTATGTGGCCAGAACGGCTGGAGTCAGGAAAACTGAGTCGCTGTTTATCCTGTATGCATCCAACAAGCTGGATGCTCCTGCTTCTAAGCAAACTATTGCTCGCTGGATCTGTAACACGATTCAGCAGGCTCATTCCGCGGCTGGATTGCCGCATCCAAAATCAGTGAAGGCCCACTTCACGAGGAAGGTGGTATCCTCCTGGGCGGCTGCCTGAGGGTTCCCGGCATTACAGCTTTGCCGAGCAGCTACTTGGTCGGGTTCAAACACCTTTGCAAGGTTCTACAGGTTTGATACCCTGGCTGAGGAGGACCTTGCATTTGCTCATTCGGTGCTGCAGAGTCATCCGCACTCTCCCGCCCGTTTGGGAGCTTTGGTATAATCCCCATGGTCCTTACGGAGTCCTCAGCATCCACTAGGATGTTAGAGAAAATAAGATTTTACTCACCAGTAAATCTATTTCTTGTAGTCCGTAGTGGATGCTGAGCGCCTATCCCAAGTGCGGTCTTCTTCTGCAATGCTTGTATATAGTTATTGCTTAAATAAGGGTTATGTTATGGTTACATCAAGGTGGTCTGATGTTCTGTTGTTTGTTCATGCTGTTGACTGGGTTGATTTATCACGAGTTATACGGTATGATTGGTGTGGCTGGTATGAGTCTTACCCTGGATTCCAAAATCCTTTCCTTGTATTGTCAGCTCTTCCGGGCAGTTTCTCTAACTGAGGTCTGGAGGAGGGACATAGAGGGAGGAGCCAGTGCACACCAGTAGTCCTAATTCTTTCTTTAGAGTGCCCTGTCTCCTGCGGAGCCCGTCTATTCCGCCATGGTCCTTACGGAGTCCCCAGCATCCACTACGGACTACGAGAAATAGATTTACCGGTGAGTAAAATTTTATTTTTTGCTGTTCTGTTTTTCTTTATAGAGTCTTTCTTTTCTTCTATACTTTTTCCTAAAATCTTCCTTGTGGCTATAGAGCTACTATCTATAAAAACGTCTCTGGTAAAGATCAAGAAGTATTTCTATCTTAAGTTTGCTATATTGGACCTTCTTTAGAATATTTTCAGTATTCAATACCCTGAGATCCTAATCTGGAAAGTAATGAGTTAAATAAAATTAAAATAAGTGGAGAGATAGTATCCAGTATTGAGATGTGGGTGTTTTTTAGGTTTATGGCGGTGGTTGTATTTAGACCAGACAAAGGTATTGAGTATTGTGATAATGCAGAGAAAAATGGACGTAGTAACAATTTCTATGAAAATAAAATATAGTGGTAAACTAAAATCTAAAAATTAAAAGTGTTTGTGAGAATGGGGAGAGTGGGTTTTGAACCCAGGTTGGGGGATTGCGGGTCGGCGTCTCTGACCATTTGGCCATAAAAAGTGATCTCTCACATCCATTTGTCTCGCAGACTAGCTACAATTAGATATAGCTGTTTTAAGTTCACGCGTTGCCATTGATAATATCGATATGAAGTCTTTTTTATAACTAATTCTTAATGATGAACACGTATGTAATTTATTTATTACTATCTGTAAGATACTATTATATTATAATTAATTAGAATATGGCTTTTAGAATATATAAACCGAATACTAATCTAGGTATGAGATTCTATATGCATGTGACACCTGTGGCACACCTGTACCCTATAATGAGCAGGATCATACTATTGGAGGAGACTCTGTTTAAAAAGCAGAATGTGGACCACTGGGACATACCTTCTGATGAAACCGTTCTAATGCTATAACGGAGAAACATGTTAAGGAAACTGGCACTGGTGCTGAGAGTAAACTGATTGTTTTTGACTGTTGGCCTCCACCTGTTCCAGATATCCAGCTACACACGGGCACATCACAGCCGTATGACAGGTGATCTCAGCCAGGGGCTGTCCTACCACATTTGGTTTGTTCTGGCTCGAGCAGACTGAGACCACATATCCAGCTTTGTTCCGGCTAAAGATACAGCTTGCGGTGTATAGTCTTAAGGCCCATACACATTAGACGATGTCGCTCTGTGAGCGACATCGTCTAACGTTTCCCCCTCCCGGGCCGGCCGGTCGGCGGCCGCCTGAACGTACTGAGCGATATGACAGCTCATATCGCTCAGTGACGTCACGCCCCCGCCAGCCCTGCATGAAGGTCGTGGACGACCGTCCACATCCTTCATGCATGTCCCGCCGACAGCGACGATCGTTGCCGACCCGCGGGGCCGCGCATCGTCCGTCGCTGGCGGCATACACACTTACCGATTAAATGAGCGACGTCGCTCATGGAGGGGGAAAATGAGCGACGTCGCTCATTTAATCGGCAAGTGTGTATGGACCTTTAGTCGTCAGCCACTCCATTCAATAAGAAGCATCACGTTCCAGCCTGCGGTGAGGTGAGGTGAAAACATTGCACTGACCTTACCGGTCACTGTAATTTGTATAAACCCCATACTACGCCAGCGGTATAAAAGTGAAGTAGAGCGGTAAATGGTTGATACCGGGTCCTGGTGAGTGCACACATCAGGATATTTTGGATCTAATGACTTCAGCTTTTGTGTCCATTTAAATATCTGGACTCTCAATAACAGCAAACTTGCTATAGTCAGTATATATATCCTATACACAAAGAATTCCTAGGATATATAAATAACTGGATATCAAGTAATTCTGGACAAACTAGCCTACTAAGATACATAATATATGGCTATGGACTGCCTATACATTTATCAACTTTAAGAATAATTTGGAGCCATACAGTTTATCAGTATCAATCGAGGTGTCTTTCGGCTTTTTTAAAGTGCCATACATGCATAATTTATGTATATAAATGTGATTATTTTTATCTATATTTACTTTTTAATATATGTAATAAATGTGATTGGAATTTAAGCGCTCTCTATTAAGTACCTTATGTTTGTATATTGACTATAATTTAACCCTAGGCTATTAAGTGGGAGCAGTATAATTGCCTGGTGATTAGTATCATTCTTAGCCATTTATTGATGAATTGGTGATCTAACCACTAACTGTTGCGCCTGGATTTTTGTTCCCTCACTGGTACACGTGGGAACATCAGAAAAATTCTGGTGTTTCCCCTGGTACCTGTGAGCCCAAAAATATATATTTTTGGAGATTCATACCAGGTTACACCTCAAGTATGCCGCACAACGTGGCATTCAACAGAACACAAGCCAACGGCATGAACAAATGCTGACAATAAACGTAACACAACATGTGTGTAACCACAACTAATAACTGCAGATACAGTACACACTGGGACGGGCGCCCAGCATCCTCTACAGACTAAGAAAAAAGGATTTACCGGTAGGTATTAAAATCCTATTTTCTCATACGTCCTAGTGGATGCTGGGGTCACCATTAGAACCATGGGGTTATACCAAAGCTCTAGAACGGAAGGGAGAGTGCGGATGACTCTGCAGCACCGACTGACCAAACTTTAGGTCTTCATCGGCCAGGGTATCAAACTTGTAAACTTTGCAAAAGTGTTTGATTCTGACCAAGTAGCTGCTTGGCATAGCTGTAACGCAGAGACCCCCCCTCGGGCAGCCGCCCAGGACGAGCCTACCTTTCTAGTAGAATGGGCCTTCACCGATTTTGGTAACTCAATCCAGCCGTGGAATGAGCATGCTGAATCGTACCACAGATCCAGCGCGCAATGGTCTGCTTGGAAGCAGGACACCCAATCTTGTTGGAAGCATACAGGACAAACAGAGCCTCTGTTTTCCTAATCTGAGCCATTCTGGCAACATAAATTTTGAAAGCTTTGACCAAATCCAGAGACTTTGACTCAACGAAGGCGTCAGTGGCCACAGGCACCACAATAGGTTGGTTCACGTGGAAAGATGAAACCACCTTCGGCAGAAATTGTTGACGTGTCCTCAATTCTGCTCTATCTTCATAGAAGATCAAATAAGGGATCTTGTGAGACAAGGCTGCTAACTCAGACACCCGCCTTGCGGAAGCAAAGGCCAACAGGATGACCACTTTCCAAGTGAGGAACTTCAACTCCACCTTCTGTAAAGGTTCAAACCAATGTGATTGAAGGAACTGCAACACCACATTAAGATCCCATGGTGCCACTGGAGGCACAAATGGAGGTTGGATGTGCAACACGCCTTTCACGAAAGTCTGAACTTCTGGAAGGGAGGCCAATTGCTTTTGAAAGAAAACCGATAAGGCTGAAATCTGTACGTTAATTGAGCTTAACTTTAGGCCCGCATCCACACCTGCTTGTAGAAAATGGAGAAAATCTCCTAGCTGAAACTCTTCTGTAGGAGCCTTCTTGGATTCACACCAAGAAACATATTTTCTCCAAATACGGTGGTAATGTTTAGACGTTACCCCTTTTCTAGCCTGAATAAGTGTGGGAATGACTTCCCTGGGAATACCTTTACGGGCTAGGATTTGGCGATCAACCGCCATGCCATCAAACGCAGCCATAGGTAAGTCTTGATACACGCACGGCCCCTGCTGTAACAGGTCCTCACGCAGAGGAAGAGGCCAGGGATCTCCTATGAGGAATTCCTGAAGATCTGGATACCAAGCCCTCCTTGGCCAGTCTGGGACAATGAGGATTGCTCGAATCTTTGTTCTTCTTATGATCTTTAGAACTTTTGGAATGAGAGGAAGTGGAGGGAATACATACACCGACTGAAACACCCACGGTTTCACCAGTGCATCCACTGCTGTTGCTTGAGGGTCTCTCGACCTGGATCAATATCTCTGAAGCTTCTTGTTGAGACGAGATGCCATCATGTCTACTGGAGGAACTCCCCAATGAGTTGTCACCTCTGTGAAGACCTCATGGTGGAGGCCCCACTCTCCTGGATGGAGATCATGTCTGCTGAGGAAGTCTGCTTCCCAGTTGTCCACTCCTGGAATGAAGATCGCTGACAGAGTGCTTGTATGTCTTTCTGCCCAGCGGAGAACCTTTGTGGCTTCTGCCATTGCCGCTCTGCTTTTTGTTCCGCCCTGGCGGTTTATGTACGCTACTGCTGTTACATTGTCTGACTGAATCAGTACAGACAGATTGCAAAGATGTTCCGCTTGTAGAAGGCCGTTGTAAATGGCCCTTAACTCCAGAATGTTTATGTGGAGACAAGTTTCCTGACTTGACCATCTTCCTTGGAAGTTTTCCCCCTGTGTGACTGCTCTCCAGCCTCGGAGACTTGCATCCATGGTTTACTAGGATCCAGTCCTGTATCCCGAACCTGCACCCCTCTAGGAGGTGAGAGCTGTGTAGCCACCACAGGAGTGAGATTCTGGACTTGGAAGACAGGATTATCCTTCGGTGCATGTGCAGGTGGGATCCGGACCACTTGTCCAACAGGTCCCACTGAAACACTCTGGCATGGAATCTGCCAAACCGAATGGCCTCGTAGGCCGCAACCATCTTCCCCAGCAACCGAGTGCATTGATGGATTGACACTCTTGCTGGTTTCAGAATTTGTTTAACCAGACTCTGAAGTTCCAGAGCCTTTTCCACTGGAAGAAAAATTCTCTTTAGTTCTGTGTCCAGTATCATTCCCAAAAACAACAACCGCGTTGTTGGAATCAACTGTGATTTTGGCAAGTTTAGGAGCCAACCATGTTGTTTAAGAACTGTCAGGGAGAGTGCAATGTTTTGCACCAACCGGTCCCTGGATCTCGCCTTTATCAGGAGATCATCCAAGTATGAGATAATCCTGACTCCTTGCTTGCGAAGGAGAACCATCATTTCCACCATCACTTTGGTGAAAATCCTCGGAGCCGTGGACAGACCAAACGGCAATGTCTGAACTTGGTAATGACAATCCTGAATTGCAAATCTCATGTAAGCCTGATGCGGAGGATAAATGGAAACATGTAAGTAGGCATCCTTTATGTCCATCGAAACCATAAAATCCCCTTCCTCCAGACTGGAGATCACTACTCGGAGAGACTCCATCTTGAATTTGAATTTCTTCAGGTAGAAATTGAGAGATTTCAGGTTTAGGATTGGTTTGACCGAGCCGTCCGGCTTCGGGACCATGAACACGCTTGAGTAAAAGCCTTCTCCCAGTTGTGACGGGGGAACCAGTATAATGACTTGATTCTGACACAACTTTTGTATTGCATCGCGTACTACCTCCCTGTCCGGAGAAGCTGGTAAGGCCGATTTGAAAAATCGGCGAGTGGGAACGTCTTGAAACTCCAGCTTGTACCCTTGGGATACTATTTGTGAAAACCCACGGGTCCAGGTCCGAACGAAACCAGAACTGACTGAAGAGTTTTAGACGTGCCCCCACCAGTGCGGACTCCCGCAAGGGAGCCCCAGCGCCATGAGGTGGATTTGGCAGAAGCAGGGGAAGACTTCTGCTCCTGCGAACCCGACAAGGCTGGTGATCTTTTACCTCTTCCCCTTCTAGCAAGAAAGGAAGAGCCTCGCCCTCTTCTGTATTTATTGGGCCGAAAGGACTGCATTTAATAGTGGTGTTTTCTTTTGTTGTGGAGGAACATAAGGCAAAAAGGATGACTTACCCGCGGTAGCCGTAGATACCAAATCAGCGAGTCCGGCACCATACTCCATATTTTTCTTGGAGTCAGCATCAGCATTCCATTGGTGAATCCACAATGCTCGCCTAGCTGAGATTGCCATGGCATTGGCTTTCGATCCCAAAAGGCCAATATCTCTCGCAGTTCCCTTTAGGTATGCTGCAGCGTCTTTGATATAACACAGCGTCAAGAGGATGCTATCCCTATCTAGTGTATCTATATATCAGATGACAAGTTATCTGCCCACTTTTCGATAGCACTACTCACCCCCGCATATGCAATGACAGGTCTGAGTAGCGTACCCGTGGTCGCATAAATGGATTTTAACATAGTTTCTTGCTTACGATCTGCTGGGTCCTTAAGGGCCGCCATGCCCGGTGACGAGAGAGCCACCTTTTTTAGACAAACGAGACAGGGCCTTGTCCACAATGGGGGGTGACTCCCACTTTTCCCTGTCCTCATAGGGAAAAGGATAAGCAACCGGAAATCCTTTTGGGAATCTGAAACTTTCTGTCAGGGCTTTCCCAGACTTTTTCAAATAGAGCGTTCAGTTCATGAGAGGGAGGAAACGTCACCTCCGGTTTCTTTTCCTTATACATACAGATTCGTTTATCAGGACCAGCAGGGTACTCAGTGACATGTAATATATCTTTAACAGCCACAATCATGTACTGAATGCTCTTTGCCAATTTTGGATCTAATCTGAAATCACTATAGTCGACACTGGAATTAGGGGTATATGCAATTGCGGTCGAATTGCTGCAAATGTCGAAAAACTGGACATTTTCGACACAAAAAACGTGTCGAATTGGACTCGACAACGCAATACAGTGTTTTTCGACAAAAAACGTGCCAAATTTTTTAAATTTGACATGTCTGCAATGGTCAAATGCGGCTTTTCAACAAAAGTATATTCAATTGAAGAATGTCGATTCGACAACAGTGCTTTTCGACAGTAAAATCGTCAATTTCAGTCCGCCTCATTTTTCTGTCGTGAGCTGATAAAAATGTTTTAAAACATGTATTTTTGGGTGCTTTTTTGATTGCTAATAGCATTTCTACTTATATTTGGAGGGATTATCTACTTGGTTTGTCTATTTATGACCCACAAATTGAGATTTATCGTAAGAACTTACCTTTGTTAAATCTCTTTCTGCGAGGTACACTGGGCTCCACAAGGAATGACATAGGGGGTGTAGAGTAGGATCTTGATCCGAAGCACCAACAGGCTCAAAAGCTTTGACTGTTCCCAAGATGCATAGCGCCACCTCCTCTATAACCCTGCCCCTCCGCACAGGAGCTCAGTTTAAGTTAACCAGCTCAATGCAGTAGCAGGATAAGAGACGACAATGGTTAGTTGCCATATACACCACACTCTCACGACAGGAGAAGTGTCAGCGGTTAATGCCATTCCAACCCAAAGAAGCTAAGTGCGTCAGAGTGGCCACCTTGTGGAGCCCAGTATACCTCGCAGAAAGAGATTTAACAAAGGTAGGTTCTTACCATAAATCTAATTTTCTACTGCGGGGTACACTGGACTCCACAACGAATGACATAGGGGATGTCCTAAAGCAGTTCCTTATGGGAGGGGACGTACTGTAGCGGACACATTAACCCGGCGTCCAAAAGAAGCATCTGGGAAGCGGCATTATCGAAGGCATAGAACCTTATGAACGTGTTCACTAAGGACCACGTAGCCGCCTTGCACAATAGTTCAAGGGTCGCACCACGGCGGGCCGCCCAAGAAGGTCCTACAGACCGAGTAGAATGGGCAGTAATGTGAGCAGGAGCAGACAGACCAGCCTTCACATAAGCATGTGCAATCACAACTCTAATCCATCTGGCCAAGGTCTGCTTGTGAGCAGGCCAGCCACGTTTGTGCAATCCATACAAAACAAAGAGAGAATCAGATTTCCTAATGGAAGCAGTTCTCTTCACATAGATACGGAGAGCCCGTACCACATCCAAAGACCGCTCTTTGGAAGACAAGTCAGGAGAGACAAGGGCCGGAACCACGATCTCCTGATTAAGGTGGAATGAAGAAACTACCTTAGTAAATATCCCGGGCGAGTCCTAAGAACCGCCCGGTCACGGTGAAATTTCAGATGAGGTAAGCTAGAAGACAGAGCACACAAATCCGACACTCTTCTAGCTGAAGCAATAGCCAGCAGAAACACCACCTTAAGAGAAAGCCACTTAAGGTCAGCTGAACCAAGAGGTTCAAACGGAGACTCTTGTAACGCCTCCAAAACCACCGACAAGTCCCAAGGAGCCACAGGCGGGACATAGGGAGGTTGGATACGCAACACCCCCTGAGTAAAGGTATGAACATCAGGTAATGTTGCAATTTTTCTCTGAAACCACACAGACAAGGCAGAAATATGAACCTTGAAGGAGGCCAGACGCAAGCCTAAGTCTAGGCCCTGCTGAAGCAAAGCTAAAAGCTTTGCTGTACTAAATTTGGAAGCGTCATACAAAGTAAGAATGCCAGACCCGATAATAAATCCGAGCAGAAGCCGGTTTCCGAGCCTGCAACATAGTTTAAAAAAAGAAGAAAACCTCTTGGCCCTCAAGACGGAAGCTTCAAGAGCCACGCCGTCAAAGACAGCCGGGCCAGGTCCTGGAAGACACAAGGGCCCTGAACGAGGAGGTCTGGGCATTGTGGAAGTAGTATTGGATGCTCTGATGAGAGGCCCTGCAGGTCTGAGAACCAGTGCCGTCTGGGCCATGCTGGAGCTATGAGAAGCAGGACTCCTCCTTCCTGCTTGAACTTCCGAATCACCCTGGGCAGAAGTGACACTGGAGGGAACACGTACGGCAGCCGAAACTTCTATGGCACCGCCAGCGCATCCACGAATGCTGCTTGAGGATACCTTGTCCTTGCTCTGAAGACCGGAACCTTGTGATTGTGTCGAGATGCCATCAGATCCACATCTGGAAGGCCCCACATTTTCACTAGGAGTTGAAACACTTCTGGATGGAGGCCCCACTCGCCGGCGTGTACATCCTGACGGCTGAGAAAGTCTGCTTCCCAATTCAGGACTCCCGGAATGAATATTGCCAATATCGCCGGTAGATGGCGTTCCGCCCATTGAAGAATCCGTGAGACTTCCTTCATTGCCATGCGGCTTCGAATACCGCCTTGATGATTTATGTATGCCACTGAGGTGGCGTTGTCCTACTGTATCTGAACAGGACGGTTCTGTATTACGCACTGAGCTAAGTTCAATGAGTTGAAGACCGGCCGCAATTACAGAATGTTGATCGGGAGGAGAGACTCCTCCTGTGACCACCGTCCCTGAAGGGAGTGTTGCTCCAACACCGCGCCCCAACCCCTCAGACTGGCATCTGTTGTCAACAGTACCCAGTTGGGTATCCAGAAGGGACGGCCCCTGCACAGTTGTTGGTCCTGGAGCCACCAAGACAGTGACAGACGGACCTCCGTAGTTAAGGAGATCATGTGAGATCTGATCTGGTGAGGCAGGCCGTCCCACTTGGCCAGAATCAGCCTCTGGAGGGGGCGAGAATGAAATTGAGCAAACTCCACCACGTCGAATGCTGACACCATGAGGCCCAGCACCTGCATTGCCGAATTAATCGACACTCGCGGACGACAGAGGAAGCAACGAATCCTGTCCTGAAGTTTCAGGATCTTCTCCTGAGACAAGAACAACCGCTGGTTGTGAGTGTCCAATATCGCTCCCAGATGCACCATGCGCTGAGCAGGGATCAGGGAAGATTTCTTCCAGTTGGTTAGCCACTCGTGGGCTTGCAGAAAACGGATTGTCAGATCTAGGTGACGTAGGAGAATTTTGGGGGAATTTGCCAAGATCAACAGGTCATCTAGATACGGTAGGATCCTGACCCCTTGACGACGGAGTACCGCCGTCATAACCTTGGTGAAGACTCGCAGAGCCGTAGTTAAACCAAAAGGCAATGTCCGAAACTGGTAGTGGAGGTTGACAACCGGAAACCTCAGGTATTGTTGATGTGACACTGCTATAGGAACATGGAGGTAAGCATCCTGTATATCCAGGAAGACCATATAATCCCCAGGCTCCAAGGCCAGAACTATAGAGCGAAGGGTTTCCATATGTAACTTGGAGACTCTCACAAACTTGTTCAGGGCCTTGAGATTGAGAATGGGTCGGGAGGACTAAAAACAGCGGAGAATAGTACCCCTGACCTCGCTGAGCAAGAGGCACCTGTACTACGACTCCTGTGTCCAGGAGGGTCTGTACCACCGAATGTAGAGTGTTTGCCTTTATCTGGTCCGAAGGGATGTCTGTCAGGCAAAAACGATGAGGGGGGCGGTTTTTGAAGGCTATGGCGTAACCTTGAGTAACGACTTCCTATACCCAGGCATCTGAAGTGGTCCTCAACCATTCCTGGGAATACCCTAGAAGCCGGCCCCCCACCCTGGGGTCCCCCAGGGGGAGGCCCGCCCCGTCATGTGGCAGGCTAATCGGTCTTGGCAGCTGGCTGACGGGCAGCCCAGGTTCTCTTGGGCTTTGGCCTACCAGGTTTGGAAGTGCGGGCCTGTTTGTGGTACGCCTGACCTTTTGCTTTACCTGAAGGATGGAAGGGACGAAAGGAAGTACTTTTAGCCTTCGGCACAGAAGGAGCAGTACTTGGTAGACACGCAGTTTTGGCAGTAGCAAAATCAGCCACTATTTTATTTTGGTCCTCTCCAAACAGGATATTTCCCTTGAAAGGGAGTACCTCCGGGGTTTTTCTAGAATCCAAGTCCACAGACCAGGATCTCAGCCACAAAATCCGTCGGGCCAGGACTGACGTAGTAGATGCCTTGGCCACCAGGATACCGGCGTCAGAAGCCGCCTCTTTAACATAGTGTGAAGCTGTGACAATATACGACAAGCACTGTCTAGCATGGTCAGAAGAGATTTCAGCTTCTAACTCCTGGGCCCACGCAATAATAGCCTCAGCAGCCCAAGTTGCTGCGATAGTGGGCCTCTGTGCAGCACCCGTGAGGGTGTAAATCGCTTCCATACAACCCTCAACACGTTTATCCGTAGGCTCTTTTAGAGAAGTGACAGGTAGAGCTGAAGAAACCACCATCCGAGTCCACTGGATCGAGGGGATAGCGAGCCAGCATATTCTTTTGAGGCACAAACTTCTTACCTGGGTTTTCCCAGGGTTCCTGACGTATATCCACCAGATGGTCAGAATGAGGTAAAACTTGTTTAACCAGCTTCTGACGCTTGAACCTATCTGGCTTCTTAGTAGGACGGATGGCTCGGGATCATCCGTAATCTGTAAAATCAACTTAATAGCCTCCAAAAGATCATGAACATCCACATGTGAACTACCCTCCCCATCAGCAGTATCTGTGTCAGAACCTGTGGGGTCAGTGTAAGTGCCGTCTTCATCCGACGAGGTGTCAGTGACAGCAGTGGATTGTGAGGCGACCATCGCTCGCTTAGGGGACCCCTTGGGCTTAGACGAGTGAGGGTCAGACTTTTTAGTAGTCAGGGACTGGTTCAACTTCTTTACTTGGGCAGATAAAGTGTCCCCCCACGGCGGGTTAGCTGCAGGGACCACATACGGTTGCACCGGCATAGGGGGTCCCATAGGGGGCGTTAGTTTAGTAACTAGCGTATGCAGAAGCGTGGTAAAAGCAGCCCACGGTGGGTCAGCTTCAGCAACACCGGCAGTGTGTTCAGCCCCAGAACCGTTACCCTCAGAAGCAGACATGATATAACTTGCAGTATCAGGTAACACAGTACAATTGGTAGCAGCACAATACCTCTTATCCAAACCCCTGCGCAGTGTGGTCAGCACTGGCAGAGATATAGGAGAGATATGGTGACTAAAATCCAGATCCACATAAAATATATTTAAAAAGCCATATTCACATAATACACTTTAGCTCCTCCATGTGTCACTCCAGCCAGCTCCCCCATTATGTCTCTCCTACCAGGATCCTTCTGTGTCACTCCAGCCAGCTCCCCATTGTGTCACTCCAGCCAGCTCCCCATTGTGTCACTCCTGCCAGCTCCCCCTTGTGTCACTCCAGTCAGCTCCCCCATTATGTCTCTCCTACCAGGATCCTTCTGTGTCACTCCAGCCAGCTCCCCCTTGTGTCACTCCAGCCAGCACCCTCCTGTGTCACTCCAGCTCACACTCATATGTCACTCCAGCCCAGTATCTGGCTCCCTCAGTTTTCAGTTGCCGTAGTGCTGCTGAGTATCTGGTTGGAGTGCACCAGTTTCCAGGATCTGTTGTGGTCAGGTGACTTTGAGCCACATTTGAATAAAGAAAGAGCCGCATGAGAAATTGTAGTCTCGGCTTTTCAGTTATAGGGACTTTCTGCGGGAGATGCGTCGCAGGATGTAGTCCGAGCATTAAGGATCTACGTGGATCATACCAGTGCCATCAGAAAGACAGATTCTCTCTTAATTTTCTACGGAATTCACAAGAGGGGATGGTCTGCTACTAAATAAACGCTGGCTAGAGGGCTTCGAATTACGATTTCGTAAGCATATTCTCAAGCAGATCTCCCTGTTCCGGCTAATGGCTCTGCTCACTCTACTCATAAGGTAGGTCCTTCATAGGCAGCACAACATGGTGCTTCAGCAGAACAGATATGTAAGGAAGCTACATATTCTTCCATTAACACATTATGCCTTGGATACTTTTGCCTCTCATGACGCTGAATTTGGGCGAAAGGTTCTCCTGTCCAATCAGGAGCATCCCCACCACTAAAATTGCTTTGAGAAATCCCAATGTTATCCTGTGGATAACCTGTGGACCCTGCCGGAGAAATATACGTTATGGTAAGGGGTGGTATTCATGTGACCGACAGTCACATGTCCTCCTCTAGCTTCCCGACCCCCACTATCCCGATGGTCGGCATGCTGACCAACAGGGACTATTTCCACTCGTGGGTGTCCACGACACCCATAGAGTGGGAATAGAACCCGTGCCCACCGACCCCGCAAGGGGCTCGCTGCACTCGCCTCTCCCTGCCGGGATCCCGGCGTCGGTAAGCTAACTGGCTGTCAGGAGACCGCCGGTCAGCCATACTACACCCATGGTAAGAACTTACCATTGATAACGGTATTTCTCCTAAGTCCACAGGGATCCCACCCTGCCGCACCTGATTTGAGGATTTTGTTACTCACTAACATCTTCCTTCTTGTACGTAAGGGTGTGTTCTTCTCACAAGATTAGGGCTCTACATGATGCTCCTGCCTAGATACTTTGGAATCCAACTGATTTGCCTGAACCAGTTGGCAGGGATATATGGACGGGCCCATTGCATCCTGGGAGGCCTGAAAGCTTGTGATCGTTTGCTGCCAATCCGCTGTTGCTCCATCATATCCCATTGTTAACCTGTGGACTTAGGAGAAATACTGTTATCAGCGGTAAGTTCTTACCATAACGTGTATATTTCTTTGATATATAAAGCTTTTTTTTTTAAATTGTGTTGTGTTTTTCTTGTTTAAGTAATGGTTGTTAATAGAAATGTAATTTTGTGTAACATATTTTTGTAAAAATCAGAGGGTCAGAGAGACGTTATGGAGCCAATGTATCATTTAATATTTGCTGCTAATTTTCCAAAACAACCGGACCTCCCAAATGTAAGTAGAAGGGACTGCAGCAGGTATCTCCCATACCTTCATACATGGACATTTCCAGGCAAGGGTCAGGTAAGTTTATTTTAAAAAAATACAACAACCCTAATTCACCTACAAAAACAAAATTTATTTAAATCCAACAAATAATAATACTATTTATTAACACAGAAAGAGACCCCCCCCCCCCCCAGTAATATCATCTCACTATTCAAATAAGGTCAAAATCACACTGGAAATCTTTTACTTTTAAACTACTTTATTTCATATCTTTAACACACATTTGTGTCTAAAAAAATACTTTACTCTATGCACAGCCTATGGGGGTCATTCAGACCCAGCCGCAATAGCGGCCCACAACACAGTTTGCTGGTAGTGGCAGCAGCCGCGCAGACACACATTGTGATCACATCCCTGGGGGGTGAACGCGGGCAGGCTGGGACCATTTTCCAGGGGCAACGTGATGTCACATCTGCGATCATCTCTGATTAACCCCCTATAAGCTTCCAGAGTGCACCTCATATCTCATCTTTTCCAAGTTACTACAAATGATATGAGATCGGTAGCAGCACTACTTTCAGGATTATTACACAGAACACACATAAAGGCTGACACAGCAAATATCAGTAACACTTACAAGGGATTAATTAGAAATAAGGAAGAATAATCATCAAGTCTAATTATCAACTGGTTCTGTGCAGGACCCATACAACTCTTTATTGCCTCCAGCATCCCCTGGTACTGCACTGCAGCCATCTGACCAGTCTCCCACCACTACTGCCACCTGCCCTGTCTCCTCCCTACTGCCACCCGCCCTGTCTCACCCCACTACTGCCTCCCACCCCGTCTCCTCCCACTACTGCCACCACCCTGTCTCCCCCCACTACTGCCACCGCCCTGTCTCCTCCTACTACTGCCATCCTCCCTGTCTCCTCCCACTACTGCCATCCGCCCTATCTCGTCCCCACTACTACCCCCACCGTGGCCTCCCCCCCACTACTGCCACCCACCCCGCCTCCCCCCACTACTGCCACTGCTGTCTCCTTTTACTACTGCCATCCATCCTGTCACCCCCCACTACTGCCACCCATCTCCCCCAACTACTGCCACCCACCCCGTCTCTACCGACTACTGCCACGTCTCCTTTTACTTCTGCCACATGCCCCATCTCCCTCCACTACTGCTACCCGCCCCGTCTCTACCAACTACTACAACTGCTGTCTCCTATTACTACTGCCACCCATCCTGTCACCCACCCCATCTCCTCCTGTCACCTGCCCCATATACCCCACTACTGCCACCCGCCCCATATCCCTCCACTACTGCCACCCACCCCATCTCCCCCACTACTGCCACAGCCCCATCTCCCCCCACCACCCTGTTTCCCCCTGTGCCACCTCCATGCAGCTTGAGGACAAGATTACCCATAGAGACACTGCCTCCAGCAGCCCCCGCTACTAAACTAATGCCATCTACCCTGTGCCACCCAGCGCTGCTTGGGTATATTACCCAATGACCATGACTCCGGTAGCCCCCGCTACAGCACTAGTGCCACCCACCCTCTCTACTCCCCCCCCCCCCCGACATCTCAGCACTGCTTGGGGATTCTTGATACTGCTGGTAACATCTCTACATCGGCAGGTGGAAGTAAGAAATCTGGGCAGTAAGGAGGCAGAAGCTGCTTCTGGTACCATGGACCCTGGTCATGTATTGCTGGGAGAGTCAGTAAGATTATGTAAGAGTCACCATCTCACAGACAGCCGGTGAAGGGAGCAGAGAATGGGTGTTATGTGGCAGGAACGGGCTGGTTAGGTAACAGCCTGGCTGCTGCATTCAGTACAAGCCACAAGTGGTGCAATTCTTTTGCTGGGAGACCCAGGTAGAGGACATTGCAGTAGTCTATGTGTGATGATACAAGTACATGTATGACTATAGGAAGATCTTCTGAGGGAAATAAGTGCTGGAGTCTGGCTATGTTCCTCAGATGAGGATCTAATTGTGGCTGATAACTGATGTCTAAGTGTCACTCCACCATCCAGGACACCAAGATTCCGCACAGGATCAGCATTTTGTAACTCGGAACCCCCAAGCGTATGTCTAGTTGGTTTGCAACGCTATAGCCATGGAGCTCAGCTAGACAACCATTTAGGATTGGTACTGGGTTCTCGGTACCCGGAGCAAAAGACAGGTTATCTGCATAGCAGTGGTAGACAAGGACATGACATCTCTTTGTTTCACCCTGCGGTTACATGTATATTGCAAAAAGCATGGGAGCTAGCATAAGAACCTTGAAGAACATTCCATGGCAATGATCAGTATAATCGAGAAGAATAAAATGATTCCTCACTTGAGTGGTCTATTGTGTGCAACAAGAGCAATTTATTTCTCAGAGTATGGAAATGGCCTCTCACCTGTGTGACTTCCCTGATGTTTAATAAGATTTGATTTGTCTGCAAAACATTTCCCACACTCAGAACATGGAAACGGTTTCTCACCTGTGTGACTTCCCTGATGTTTAATAAGATTTGATTTGTCTGCAAAACATTTCCCACACTCAGAACATGGAAACGGTTTCTCACCTGTGTGACTTCTCTGATGTGTAACAAGACCTGATTTGTCTGCAAAACATTTCCCACACTCAGAACATGGAAACGGTTTCTCACCTGTGTGACTTCTCTGATGTGTAACAAGTTGAGATCTATGTGTAAAGCATTTCCTGCACTCAGGGCAAGAAAATGGCTTCTCACCTGTGTGACTTCTCTGATGTATAACAAGATCTGATTTGTGTGCAAAACATTTCCCACACTCAGAACATGGAAATGGCTTCTCACCTGTGTGTACTCTCTTATGTATTACAAGATGTGATTTACGTGCACAACATTTCCCACACTCAGAGCAAGAAAATGGCTTCTCACCTGTGTGACTTCTTTGATGTATAACAAGTTCTGATTTGTGTGCAAAACATTTTCCACACTCAGAACATGGAAATGCCTTCTCACCTGTGTGACTTTGCTGATGTATAACAAGTTGTGATTTTCGTGTAAAACATTTCCCACACTCAGTGCAAGAAAATGGTTTCTCACCTGTGTGACTTCTGTTGTGTATAACAAGATATGATTTCTGTGCAAAACATTTCCCACACTCAGAACATGGAAATGGCTTCTCACCTGTGTGACTTCTCTGATGTGTAACAAGTTGAGATCTATGTGTAAAACATTTCCTGCACTCAGGGCAAGAAAATGGCTTCTCACCTGTGTGACTTCTCTGATGTCTAACAAGTTGAGAATTCCGGGTAAAACTTTTCCCACACTCAGAGCAAGAAAATAGCCTCTCTCCTGTGTGACTTCTCTGATGTATAACAAGATCTGATTTGCATGCAAAACATTTCCCACACTCAGAGCAAATAAATAGATTCTCACCTGTGTGATGTCTCTGATGTATAACAAGTTGTGATTTCCGTGCAAAACATTTCCCACACTCAGAACATGGAAATGGCTTCTCACCTGTGTGTATTCTCTTATGCATTACATAATGTGATTTACTTGCACAACATTTCCCACACTCAGAGCAAGAAAATGGCTTCTCACCTGTGTGACTTCTGTGATGTATAACAAGCTCTGATTTGTGTGCAAAACATTTCCAACACTCAGAACATGGAAATGCCTTCTCACCTGTGTGACTTTGCTGATGTGTAACAAGTTGTGATTTTTGTGTAAAACATTTCCCACACTCAGAACATGGAAATGGCCTCTTACCTGCCTTACCTGTCTGATGGGTAATAAGCTTTGTGTTCTGTGTAAAACATTTGGCATCTATAGAACAGGGAAATATTGTATCTACTGTCAGAGCTGTAACAGATGCACCAATACCAGAGTGATAAGGAGAACATTTCCCAGGATCAGAGGGATCAGCTGATAGAGCTGGATGTATAATTGGGGTAATGGGATTAGCTCCTGGAGAATCCTGTCTGCTGTCATTATCTTTTATGTCACAATCCAGGGATAACATTAGATGTCCTTCTGAGATATTCCTGCTTGTGTGTCCATCTGCTGGAAATAAAATACATTATGGAAATGTGACATTTTCTGTAACAATATTAATCTTGTAAACAATAGGAGAAGACGACTCTCTGGGACACTTAATTGTAAATGTGTGTGTATAATAAAACATAACTTTTAATGAAGGCTTTATAATATTGTGTCTCAGATGATTATTGTGTCCACCCTCCTGAGAACACTCACAATAACATATGTAATATTATAATAAGACTTAGATATATCTCTCTCTTGTACTGGTAACTAACCATGAAGTATAAATGGAGATGTAGTCACTCGCCAAGTCCTATGTCAGCACCAATGTAAAACAATGGATAGGGAACATATCGTATGAATTGGAGTGTCCCGCCGCCGCCCCGTCCGCCTTACTTACCTCTCCGGGCGTGCTGGTCCTTTCTGCAGTCGTCCTTGCTGGTGGCTCCCGGCGCTCGGTCCGGTGTCTGGGTGGGTGACGTCATCAGGCACTTCCCACCAACCAGACGGTGGTGGGAAGTATAAATTCAGGCGTCAGGCTCTGCATCAGTGCCTGAGTATCATCAGTTCCCCAGAGTGGTGATCACCAGTCCACCGTGCCTCCAGCACCTCTGTGCCTCCAAGCACCTCCGTACCTCCAGCACCTTCGTACCTCAGCACCTCCAAGCACCTCAGCACCTCCGTGCCTCCAAGCACCTTCGTGCCTCCAAGCACCTCCGTGCCGCCAAGCACCTCCGTGCTGCCAAGCACTTCTGTATCTCCTAGCACAGTCGGTGCCTTCCGCGTCCTGTACCTCTAATTTACCGTGTGTCCAGCAAAGATAGGCTTCCGCACCGTGCATTCCAGCCACGGTTACTACTCTCAATCTTCCTGTTCTCCAGCCACGTTCATTATCGTCTGTCTGCTGAGGATTCATCAGCCTTTTCAAGTTCTTGTTTTTCAGGAGATCTTCAATATCCAACACGTGCCTCCTGCCTTCTGTCCGAATCCTGTATGAGGAAAACCAACATTCGGCCATCTCTGCTGCGGACCAGTTGCGGTTCCTCTTCCCGATCTTCGGAAGATACCCCGAGTCCACAACAATCCCAAACCAGGTCAGTGATATGGAGATTCTAGATGAACAATAACATCAGTCATATGAGCTGATAGATCAGAGAAATGTCTCCTAACGTTACTCCTGGAAGCATTGGTAAGGTAGCATTCCTTTATGTGTGTGCTCATATACTGGTAAGCCTGTACATGTGTTACTCACCCTTATATAAGGTATATTGCTACAGCAGAGTAGGTGTGGAACAAGGTACTTTACATGCAATACACCATATGATACACTGCAATCATCATCATCATCTGCTAGGTTATAATCTACTTTTACACACCCATCATCAGTCTCTTACCGCTATACTCTCAATAGTAATAAGGATGATGTGTGTACAGTAAGTATGATACAGAGTATTACAGATCAGGATCTATACAGCTGCCGCCATACTTCTGCTTCTCATACGTGTGCTACTGGCAGCAGTGAATATCTGAGTGAGACCACCTTAGGAAGATATCCAGATTTGGTTCTGAGAACTGCTCTATCTGGATGAAAAATCAGAAAAGAAGGGCGACAATAATGCCCCTAAATCTGAAACTCTTCTAGCTAAAGCAGGTGGTACTCATTATACCAGCTGTCGGGAACCTGGCACTCAGCATACTGGTGCCAGGATCCCGACAGCCAGTAATCCGTAGTACACCCAGCTGAAGCAATAGCCAGTAGAAAGAGATCTTTAGCTGTCAGCCATTTAAGATCCACTTGACTCACTGGTTCAAATGGGGCAACTTGAAGCGTCTTTAGGACAAAACTTAAATCCCAAGGAGCTGTAGGAGGAAGAAAAGGAGGTTGGATGTGACGTATTCCTTGGAAAAAAAGTGCGAACATCCTGTAGGTTAGCAATTTTCTTTTGAAACCAGTCAATGCTGACACCTGAACTCTCAAGGAAGCCACCCGAAGACCTTTGTCCATTCCTGTCTGAGAGAATGCTTGTCAGACGTAGCGGCTCTCGCCAGCGGCCGACCATTGCTAAGCAACAGTCCCGGCGCGTCATGTCCGCCGCGCCTCCTCCTGCTTCCCGCACAGCGCCTGGCAATGCCAGGACACTGTGTGCTCTGAACCGCCAGATCCTTGGCAACGGGGACGCCACAGGCGGACCGCGTTCCCCGTTGCCATACAATTAATCAACCACCTGTCAGCGCTGGGTCGTGCAGCAGGGCAGCTGCACGACATCACCAATTTAGGGTCTCTTCAGCCATTGGTGCAGGTCCCTTTTATATTCTCCATCAGTGCCTCATAGAGACGCTGGTGATAGCTTCTTGTGAGCTGTTCCTGCTCTGGAGTCTTCCCTGTCCCGTGTCTTGAGATCTGGTCAGCCTAGTTTCTGTGGTCCAGGAGTTCAGAAGCCGGTCATTGGAGTCCTCCCAGTCTTCCAGTCGGTTGATACCTGTGTTCGTGGTCTCGGGGTTCCGGTTCAGCTGTGGTTGTTCCCCTTGGTGTTGTGAGAAGCAATTTTTGCCGTGCTTCACGGCTTAGGCCGTGGTATTTGCTCTATATTGTTTCTGGCGTTTTGCGGAGGCTTCCGCTACAGCTGTCCTCCCCGGTACACAACGGTGTTGTGTAGGGTGTGGACAGCATTACCTTTGTTGTCTTTTGTTTTGGCGGCCGCGCCGCACATACATTTTGGTTAGAGTTCCGTAGTAGCCCCTAGCTCTGTGTTTCATTTAGTTAGTGGTCCCCTCTTCTCGCCCCGTCTCAGTGTACGCCTTGTCTCCAATTAAGACTGGGGGGATCGGAGTTGGGCAGACATAATCCGCCCTTCAAACGCGGCTGCCGTGGCCCCAAGAACACATAGTCTTGCAGGCGTGGACTGACCACGCAGGTGGAACAACGGAGTTAGGGTCCTAGGGGTTGCTGCTGAGCTTCACTCTTATGTCAGCATCACGTTCCTGTGCTCGAGGCTTACCCACTTAGTATCTCACGTTCTGAGCACAGAGAACGTAACAATTTTAGGACTCTGGAAACTCTGAAAGACCTAGGGTCAAGCTTCCTGGCACTGCTCCATTGAATATAGGTTTGCATATTCGGTAATAAATGCGAGCCGAAGACAGTTTCCTTCCACTAAGCATTGTTTGAATTACCTGTTGTGAGAATCCTCTTGCTTTCAGGATGGATTTCTCAAGAGCCACGCCGTCAAAGACAGCCGATCCAGGTGCTTGTAATAGCAAGGATCCCAAGACAGTAAATCTGGATGCTGAGGCAGTAGAAATGGAGTATCCACAGACAGGCTCTGCAGATCTGTGTACCAATGTCTTCTGGGCCATGCCGTCTTTCTTTGACTTTCCGAATCCCCCTGGGCAACAGGGCGATTGGTGGAAACACATAGGCCAGATAAAAATCCCATTTCACTGACAGAGCATCCACGAAGGTCTTTGGGATCCTTTGTCTATGAGCCGTATGCGGGAACTTTGTTGTTCTGACCAGAAGCCATGAGGTCTGTCTCTGGAACCCTCCACTTGAATCTGGAAGATCTCTGGGTTTAAAATGTCCGTTCATTTACATGAATGGCTTGTCGACTGAGAAAATCTGCTTTCCAGTTTAGGACTCCCAGAACGAACACTGCAGACAAGGCCGGATGATGAAGTTCTGCCCACCTTAACGTGCTCTTTACCTCCTTCATTGCCTTTTGGCTGTGAGTTCCTCCATGATGATTGAGTTACGCTACTGCCTCCGCATTGTTTGCGCTAATCTGAACCAGTTTTCCTTGAAGTATGTCCTTTGCCTGAGTAAATGCCATATATATCGCCCTAAGTTCCAATATTTTTATCAGCAGGCAACTTTCTTCCTTGGTCCACTGCCCCCGGAAGCACTTTTGTCACACGGCTACCCAGCCCTGAAGATTGGCATCCGCTGTCAGAATCTTCCAATCCGAGATCCAAAAGGGTCGACTTTTGTCCATATGGGATGTCTGTATCCACCAGGATAACGACCTCCGTACTTCCTGAGGGAGGACAATAGTCTGAGTTTTTATAAACTGATGTAGTCCATTCCATCTGGAAAGAATCAGACGTTGAAGGGGCCCTGAGTGGAATTGAGCATATTCCACCATGTCGAACATTGACACCACAGATCCCATCACTCGCATTGCTGCAGGAATGGATACGCTTCAATTGAGTCCTTGTCTGTATTGTGGATATTGAAAAACTCTCTTAAGCCTGGAATCCAGTACAGCCCCCAGTGCGGCATGCATTGAGACGGAACCAGGGATGACTTCGCCCAATTTATGAGCCAGGCGTGGCTTTGTAAACAGGCTATTGTCAAATGCAGATGGCCCTGGAGAAATTCCTGGGAATGAGCCAGGATTAACAGGTCGTTCAGGTATGGGAAAATTGTTAACCCCTGATGACAGAGATAAGCTGCCATCTCCACCATCATTTTGGTAAACACTTTTGTAGCCGTAGCAAGTCCAAATGGTAGGGCCTGAAACTGAAAATGTTGCCGGAGGAGAGCAAACCTGAGATAGTATTCATGGGGCCTAATTCAGACCACATCTACGATCAGGCACACTGACATGTGGGGGAATGCCCGGCACAGGGCTTGCCCACCCCGTATGTCTGGCCCGATCCCCCCCACACACAAGTACAAAAGCATCGCACAGTAGCGATGCTTTTGTACTGGAAGAATAGCTCCCACACTGACATCACGCAGCCGACACCACTGCCTGCCCCCCGCATGGCCCCTAAACGGCGGCCGAACGCCGCCGTCCCACGCCCTCCCACCCAGCGACCGCCTCTGCCTGTCAATCAGGTAGAGGTGATTGCAGGGCTAAGACAGCGTCGGATGTCTACCATGCAGCGGCACACTGCGGCGCAGGCGCAATTCAGACTTGATCGCTCCTGTGTGAACATGCACAGCAGTGATCTGGTCTGATTTAGCCCCATGGGATGGTGTTATAGGTACATACAGGTAAGTATCCTGGATATCCAGGGACACCATAACATCCCCCGGCTCCATGGCCAAGATATTGGAACGTAAAGTCTCCATGTGAAAACAAGGCACCCAAATGTATTTGTTCAGAGCTTTGAGACTGAGAATGGGCCGGTATGACCCATTCGGTTTCTGTACTAGAAACAGGTTGTAATGGAAACCTTGGGGTAAATTTACTAAGATGGAAGTTCTGTTTAAAATAAGATGTTGCCCATAGCAACCAATCAGATTCCAGGTATTATCTTCTAGAAGGTGCTAGATAAATGAGAAGTAGAATCTGATAGGTTGCTATGGGCAACATCCCATCTTAAATAGAACACCCATCTTAGTAAATGTACCCCCTTGTTCCTGCTGCGCAGGAGGAACCGGTACTATCACTCCTGATTGTAGCAACCTCTGACCTGCCTCTTGTAAGGCCCTGGCCTTTGTTTCTACTGAAGACGGGCTGGTACAAAAGAACCTCTGTGGAGGGCGTTTCTTGAAGGCAAATGCATAACCGTGAGATACCGCTTCTTGCTCCCAGGCATCTGTGGGGGACTGCTGCCAGATCTGTGCAAATAGAAGAAGTTGGCTTCCCACCAGGTGGAAGCCTGTGCCATCAGGCTGATGGCTTATCTTCTGGCTTGGTAGCAGGTCCTCTGGTAGCCTATTGCTTTTTAGTCTTTCCAGACTTATCCGATCAGGACTCTTTGCCGTAACCCTTTCTTTTGCTTTTTCTTGGGTCCTGGAAACCTAGGTTTAAGGTGCATTTTTGCCCAGCGTGTATGCACAGCGATGATGGCTGACGTCGCTGGGCTGAAAAGCGATCAGTGCATACACACTGAGCGCTCCCCCCCCCCCCCGCCCACCCAGCATTGTCAGCAGGGGTGAACGGCTTTCCATAACTGGACGCTATGTAAAGCCATCCACCTTGCCGTTCATCTGCTGGTAATATCAGCAGATGAACGGCGGCCGCCAGCGATGAAGCGGGGGCGCGCATTAGCGCTCATCGCAGGGGCATACACACTGAGCGGCAGCTCAAAACACCAAAAGTGACCCTGCTTTCAGCTCAAAATCACCCAGTGTGTATGGGCCTTCAGACTTGTAGGTAGAAGGAAACGTCACTTTCTTAGAGTCTGCTTCTGACGCCAGAATACTGTTTAACTCTTTACAAAAAGAATATCTCCAGTAAAAGGCAAAGACTCCAGAACCTTTTCGGACTCTGAGTCAGTCTTCCATGTTCGTTGCCAGACAGCTTTGCTGATGCTTGAGAAGCTCTAGTACCCATATCCAAGGCTGCTTCTTCCATAAGAATAGCCTCCTGTTTAATATGTGCCATATGGGACCTTTGTTCTCTAGATGCCAATGACAAATCGTCATTTAATGCATCAGCCCAGGCTGAAGCCATGGCCGGCCTAGCAACTGCCCCTGCCAAAGAAAAACAGTTTTTAGAAAACCATCTATTTTTCTATCCATTACATCATTCAATGCTGTTGAAGGCAATGTAGATTTACGCAACAACCAAATGACATGCGTTTCTACTTTGGGAGCAACCTCCCTTTTCAAACAAACCTCAGCCAAGAGAGGATAATGAGAATTCTTTGGCATTCTAAACTTCTTACTGGATGTGACCCAAGCCTCTTGCATGATTTCCGTCAGCTGTACTGACTCCAGAAACTCAACCTCCGAAGTGTCTCCTTCTGAAACCTGTGTAGACTGTGAAGATGTAGTTTCATGTCTGTATGATTTACTTTCCACAGGCTTTTCAGCATGTTCTTGTTGAAAAGCTGCAGTTTCCTGGACTGGATGTGATAAGACCCAGTGGGACTGTTGCATGTAAGGGTTAACAGGGTAACCTATCCCTGGTATAGCAGCTGGCATTATCCGCTCAGCTACTCTATATTGGATAATGTTTGTGCAAAAGAAGCCATCGGAGGGTCTGATTGCACCTGTGCCTGCCTTGGATTATTAAGGAGGGTTTGGTGGAAGCTATAACAATTTCTACATAATCCATTTTGTAGCACATCTTGAGAGGTAAACCCTGCTCTGCATGACAAACATGATATCAATATCGGTGCTGCTGTGGAGAGTGTTTATATGCTTCCCCCGTCTATAAATCCCTCTTGGTACCAGTACAAGGCAATGTAGCAGGGTCTGTAGAGGAGCAGCGCTCTGTATGCAGCCTGGAGATCAGCAGCTGCTGGAAATGGCGCCTGTGAGCTGCTGGTCCCACTCTAAGGGAAGCCCCAACCGCATAATGGCGCACGGCCCCTCTAACAAGATAATACTGGCTGTACAACATTTTTGTTTGTCAAAATGGAGTTAAACCCGTGTACACTAGCGCCAGTGCCATTATCACCAGGGACCCGCTAATTTTTACACACCTCCGCGAGGATAGCGAGTCAACAGTCTCTTATTCGGTGTAAATTTTGTCCCCGGATTTTCCCAGGATTCCTGACGTATATCAACCAGGTGTTTAGAACAGGGTAAAACCTGTTTAACCACCTTCTTACGTTTAAACCTTTCCGGTTTCTTGGAGACAGTCTCAGGCTCAGAGTCATCAGACACCTGAAGAATGAGCCGCATCGCCTCAATCAAATCCGGGACATCCACCAGCGACTTCCCTTCCCCATCTGAAACATCAACGTCAGTGTCTGTGGGATCAGTATATGAACCGTCCTCATCAGAGGACGTGTCTGGAATAGCAGTGGATTGGGAGGAGGTAATGGCCCATTTAAAAGACGACTTAATATTATGCGGGTGAGAATGAGACTTAGTTTTAGTCATAGACCGGTTCAAATGCTGTAAATGAGTGGAGAGCTGATCCGCCTATGGCGTGTTCACAGCAGGGACCATAAACTGTGGTAGTGGCACAGGTGGTCCCACAGGGGGCGTTAATTTAGTCACAAGCGTGTTTAACAATGTGGAAAATGTAGCCCAAGGTGGGTCCTGTGATGCCTCAGGTGCTACCGACCCACTGGGGGGTAAGGAACCCCCTGAACCTGAACTCTCAGCTGCTAGATTTTCCTCCATCACGTCTGCAGCCTCATTACCACGCAGTGTGGGAGAAGCCCCAGCGTCGTTACCACGTGTAGCAGATATAACTATGTGCACAATATCGGGCAACCTGGTACAAAGTGTAGCAGCACTATACCTATCAAGAACTCTCAGCAAAGGTGCCTAAGATATCACAGACCAGGAGGTCAAGAGATATAGATTATATGGTGACTATAAAATCACAAGTAAAAATACCCCGTTAGTATATCTTGTGAAACAATCCTATATTAAACATAAAGAAAAAACCTGAAACACTTCAGGCATAGTAATACAGGAATAGCCCACTGAGTGAAATACCCTGCAGTAAGGCAGCCACGCAGCAGCTACATGCACACATACATATATAGTCACACACGTATAATGCAGAAATGATACACCATAAACTGCACTGGACTAGCAATACAAAGTAATACTCAGTATGGCTATATGTGATAACAATAGATATAACAATATAGGAATAGCCCACTGAGTGAAATACTCTGCAATAAGGCAGCCACGCAGCAGCTACATGCACACACACACATATATAGTCACACACGTACCATGCAGAAATTATACACCATAAACTGCACTGGACTAGCAATACAAAGTAATACTCAGAATGGCTATATGTGATAACAATAGATATAACAATATAGGAATAGCCCACTGAGTGAAATATCCTGCAGTAAGGCAGCCACGCAGCAGCTACATGCACACACACATATATAGTCACAAGCGTACCATGCAGAAATTATATACCATAAACTGCACTGGGCTAGCAATACAAAGTAATACTCAGTACGGCTATATGTGATAACAATAGATATAACAATATAGGAATAGCCCACTGAGTGAAATACTCTGCAATAAGGCAGCCACGCAGCAGCTACATGCACACACACATATATAGTCACAAGCGTACCATGCAGAAATTATATACCATAAACTGCACTGGGCTAGCAATACAAAGTAATACTCAGTACGGCTATATGTGATAACAATAGATATAACAATATAGGAATAGCCCACTGAGTGAAATACTCTGCAATAAGGCAGCCACACAGCAGCTACATGCACACACACATATATAGTCACACACGTACCATGCAGAAATTATACACCATAAACTGCACTGGACTAGCAACACAAAGTAACACTCAGTATGGCTATATGTGATAACAATAGATATAACAATATAGGAATAGCCCACTGAGTGAAATACTCTGCAATAAGGCAGCCACGCAGCAGCTACATGCACACACACACATATATAGTCACACACGTACCATGCAGAAATTATACACCATAAACTGCACTGGACTAGCAATACAAAGTAACACTCAGTATGGCTATATGTGATAACAATAGATATAACAATATAGGAATAGCCCACTGAGTGAAATACTCTGCAATAAGGCAGCCACGCAGCAGCTACATACACACACACACATATATAGTCACACACGTACCATGCAGAAATTATACACCATAAACTGCACTGGACTAGCAATACAAAGTAATACTCAGTATGGCTATATGTGATAACAATAGATATAACAATATAGGAATAGCACACTGAGTGAAATACTCTGCAATAAGGCAGCCACGCAGCAGCTACATGCACACACACATATATAGTCACACACGTACCATGCAGAAATTATACACCATAAACTGCACTGGACTAGCAATACACAGTAATACTCAGTACGGCTATATGTGATAACAATAGATATGACAAAGCACAGTAGGTACTGGATGTATATCACAGGGTGTTTGTACCACACAACCCTGACTGTATGCACTCTTTCTTACCTAGCACAGTCCCAGTGACAGGTAGAATACTAAGTGTCCTGTAGGAAGCACAGAGCTGGCAGTCAGGCGGTTCCACAGAGGAGGATTTGCCCCAGCAGTCCCAGGAACAGCTCAGCTCTGTCTGTAATGGCTGCTGACCGGGAGTGAGGGAGAAGGAAGCAGCTCCAGGGCGGGAACATTGCTGAAATGGTGCCCTGGGGCTGGGGGGAGGGGCCTCAGGTCCGACCTGCTCCCCCTGCTTGCATCCCCACCGGGTGCGTGCGGGCAGTGTAAAAACGGAGGGTATAATAAAATGACCCCCTGACCTGTGCCCATAAGTTGACCCTGGTGGCTAGTGGAGCGGTTGCCCAGTATACAGTGTCCACACCAGCGCACGCGCGACCCACCTCCTACGCCCGAGCTTGTATGCGGTAAAGTGCGGCACAGGAGTCCCGCGATCCGGGAGACGGCGGCATGTGTGTGACTCACTGTTAGAAGAAGAAGCACTGCTAGGGGTGATGGAGCTGCACGCAGGGAAGTCTATGAGACTTTGCCTGCAGCAGCCCTGTAGTCTTCTTGTACAAGAATTTCTTCTTCCTTTCTGTAAGAATGAAGGTCTGAATAGGCTGCTTAAGGCAACCTCCTGTAAAGTGCCTGCATACCGCAGGGCACCAACTTACAAACTGAACTCCATGTGCATGGAGGCGGGGTTATAGAGGAGGAGGCGCTGTGCATCTTGGGAACAGTCAAAAGCTTTGAGCCTATTGGTGCCTTGGCCCAAGATCCTACTCTACACCCCGATGTGATTCCTTGTGGAGCCAGTGTACCCCGCAGCAGAAATGGGACTTTTGTTCTTTAGATGCCAATGACAAATCGTACTTTATGCATCAGCCCAGGCTGCCACTGCTTTTGCCATCCAGGCTGAAGCCATGGTCGGCCTAACAACTGCCCCTGACAAGGAAATACAGTTTTTAGAAAACCATCTATTTTTCTATCCATTACATCATTCAATGCTGTTGAAGGTAATGTAGATTTACGTACCAACCAAATGACAAGTGTATCTACTTTGGGAGCAACCTCCCTTTTCAAACAAACCTCAGCAAGAGAGGATAATGAGAATTCCATTCTTTAGGAATTCTAAACTTCTTACTGGATGTGACCAAAGCCTCTTGCATGATTTCCGTCAGCTGTACTGACTCCAGAAATTCAGTTCTGACAGTTTTGGGATGTGTAGCAGGAGGAGCAGCGCTCTGTATGCAGCCTGGAGATCAGCAGCTGCTGGAAATGGCGTCTGTGAGCCGCTGGTCTCGCTCTAAGGGAAGCTCCGCCCGCGTAATGGCGCGCGGCCCCTCTAACAAGATTATACTAGCTGTACAACATTTGTGTGTATAAAAATGGAGTTAAACCCCTGTGTACACTAGCGCCAGTGTAGGTATATGCACCGCAGCCAGGTGCCCGCCACACCCTTATGCCGCCATTATCATCGGGGACCCGCAAACCGGGACCCTGGTGTTAGTACTCATTGCAACTTCAGCATCTGTTAGGGGTGGCGGCATGTGCGCACACCCTGGGGGTATGTGACAAGCGCCTCAGGAGCTACTGTCCCCGTCAGCGGGAATGCGAATCATTAACCCTATGAGAGGTTGGTGCGGTTCCACCCTCCTAAGTCCCACGAAGCAGGCAGACTGGCGCCAGCCAATGCAGGCTGAAAATAAACAAAACACTCTGAAGAAAACTCTGGAGCTCCAGAGAATGCACCCAGCTCCTTGGGCACATTTTTCTAAACTGATTCTGCTAGGAGGGGCAAAAAGGGGAGGAGCCAGCACACTGGATATTTCTTAGAGTGCCAGGCTCCAATGGACCGATCTATACCCCATGGCACTAATACCATCCCAGTATCCCCTAGGACGTTAGAGAAACATATTACTGCATTACCTTATATAGGACTTTTAACGTATTCAGTTGCACAGCGAAAGAAACAGCAGTAACAGTTTACAGACTCGTATGCATCAGGCACTTATCCAACTACTCATACCCAATGGTAGGTAGAGACTTAGGGGGTCATTCCGAGTTGTTCGCTCGCTAGCTGCTTTTAGCAGCATTGCACACGCTAAGCCGCCACCCTCTGGGAGTGTATCTTAGCATAGCAGATTTGATAACGAAAGATTAGCAAATTTGCTATTAAGTATTTCGCCGCAGTCTCTGAGTAGCTCCAGACCTACTCCTACATTGCGATCACCTCAGTCCGTTTAGTTCCTGGTTTGACGTCACAAACACGCCCTGCATTCGCCTAGCCACTCCCTCGTTTCTCCAGCCACTCCTGCGTTTTCTGCTGGCACGCCTTCGTTTTTTAGCACACTCCCTTAAAACGGCCAGTTTCCGCCCAGAAGCACCCACTTCCTGTCAATCACACTACGATCATCAGAGCGATTGAAAAGCTTCGTTAAGTCGTGAGTAAAATAGCATAGTTTTGTGTAAAATAACTTAGCGCAGGTGCGCTGCGAACCATGCGCATGCGCATTTTGCAACTAATCGCTCCATTGCGAAAATCGGCAACGAGCGAACAACTGTATCACGCAGCTCAGGAGAGTGGGATACAGGGAGACTCACCCCGCTTCCAGGATCGAGCAATATGTTAGTGAATGCTGAGTGGATCCAAATGCAAATCGTGTACACTATCGCTCCGTGAACCTACAGTGAACACAGACACCCAAGTGAACACCGACGCACGAGTCACACAGCCGCCTATGCTGCGACTGGGTCAGTTAGATATCTAGCGTCTCAGACGGAAGCAGGAAATGAGTTCAAGGCGGGAATCTCGGAGGAAATTGGTCATGAATTGGGTGGAGGGACGACCATGGGAGCGTCTTACTCCCCATTGCTGACATCAACCCCAGGGATCCTGGCCTCACACTAATCCCTGGAGCCTACAATTCCTGGGGCCTAGCACTGATGCACCCGAGGTGGCAGCCGCGTCAGTGACTGTTTGGTAGTGTCCTCCCAAAAACAGTGCGGCTGTGCCTCGCGTCTTAACCCACTAAGCGGAACCAACGCCTTACCTTCTCCCTATTCTCCGGCCACAGCCTGGTAACGTCTGCTGGACTAGTACATCCTACACCGACGCTCGCCGAAACAGCACTGTACACGTGGGTAAGCATTGTTGCGCCCCAGCGGAGAGTTGTTGGAGCGACTCTTTCTAAGGTACGTATAAGAAGTTTTTTTAGAAAGATCGCTCAGAAAGAATAAGACTATAAAAAAAAATTAAAGAAAAAAAAGCTTATGGCTGCCCTAAAAATCAGCTGCCCCGTGACCACGGTCCAGCTCCTACCACACCAACAAAAAACTGAAAGCCTGACCCAGGAGGCGGGGTTATATGTACGTGCCTGTTGCATTCTGGGAGGCCGAATGCTTTGATCGTTGGTGCCATTCCGCTGACACTACCTCTTATCCCAATGTATATCCTGTGGATACTACTGTGAACCCTGCAGGAGAAAACATAGGTACCACACAGTGACATGATGTGAGGGGGGAGCAGGAGTATAATAGGGGCTGATGGCTCCTGATGTATGAGATACACCAGAGAGTGTGGGGAGGAGACTGGTCAGATCTCTGGGCTGGTAACACACAGTGACATGATGTGAGGGGGAGAGCAGGAGTATAATAGGGGCTGATGGCTCCTGATGTATGAGATACACCAGAGAGTGTGGGGAGGAGACTGGTCAGATCTCTGGGCTGGTAACACACAGTGACATGATGTGAGGGGGAGAGCAGGAGTATAATAGGGGCTGATGGCTCCTGATGTATGAGATACACCAGAGAGTGTGGGGAGACAGGTCAGATCTCTGAGCTGGTAACACACAGTGACATGATGTGAGGGGGGAGCAGGAGTATAATAGAAGCTGATGGCTCCTGATGTATAAGATACACCAGAGAGTGTGGGGAGGAGACTGGTCAGATCTCTGGGCTGGTAACACACAGTGACATGATGAGAGGGGGAGAGCAGGAGTATAATAGAGGCTGATAGCTCCTGATGTATAAGATACACCAGAGAGTGTGGGGAGGAGATTGGTCAGATCTCTGGGCTGGTAACACACAGTGACATGATGAGAGGGGGAGAGCAGGAGTATAATAGGGGCTGATGTCTCCTGATGTATAAGATACACCAGAGAGTGTGGGGAGGAGATTGGTCAGATCTCTGGGCTGGTAACACACAGTGACATGATGAGAGGGGGACAGCAGGAGTATAACAGGGGCTGATGGCTCCTGATGTATGAGATACACCGGAGAATGTGGGAAGGAGTCTGGTCAAATCTCTGGGCTGGTAACACACAGTGACATGATGAGAGGGGGAGAGCAGGAGTATAATAGGGGCTGATGGCTCCTGATTTACGAGATACACCAGAAAGTGTGGGAGGAGACTGGTCAGATCTCTGGGCTGGTAACACACAGTGACATGATGTGAGGGAGGAGCAGGAGTATTATAGGAGTTGATGGATCCTGCCTCCCCCCAATGGGTAGATATATTTCCCTCATTAGTCTGTACTGACAGAGGAGGGTGTAGGATAAGAGATTGCTGTAGTGACTGAGCAAGAATATGCGACTTCTGTAATAAGGAGATTTATGGTAAGAACTTACCGTTGTTAAATCTCTTTCTGTGAGGTACACTGGATTCCACAGGGTATTACATCGGGGTGTAGAGTTGGATCTTGATCCGAGGCACCAACAGGCTAAAAGCTTTGACTATTCCCAGGATGCATATCCTCGCCTCCAGGGACAGGAGCTCAGTTTTGTTAATCAGTCCAAACCAGTAGCAGGTAAAAGAGACGACAACAGTTAGTAGCCACAGACATCACGTTCTCACGAAAGGAGAAGGTACCAGCGGCTAACGCCATACAAACAAAAAGAAGTTAAGTGTGTCAGGGTGGGAGCCAAGTGGAATCCAGTGTACCTTGCAGAAACAGATTTAACAACGTTAAGTTCTTTCTATAAATCTCCTTTTCTGCAGTGGGGTACACTGGTATTCCACAGGGAATTACATTGGGGATGTCCTAAAGCAGTTCCTCATGGGAGGGGACGCACTGTAGTGGGCACAAGAACCCGGCATCCAAAGGAAGCATCCTGGGAGGCGGAAGTATCGAAGGCATAGAACCTGATGAACGTGTTCACTGAGGACCACGTAGCCATCTTGCACAATTGTTCGAGGTATGCGCCACGGCGGGCCGTATAAGAAGGTCCAATAGTCTGAGTAGAATGGGCCTTGATAGTAGCAGGAGCTGGAAGGCCAGCCTGCACATAAGTTTGTGCAATCACCATTCTAATCCATCTGGCCACGGTCTACTTATTCGCAGGCCAGCCACGTTTGTGAAAACCAAAAAGGACAAAGAGAATCAGATCTCCGAAGAGAGGCGGTTCTCTTCACATATACACAGAGAGCCCGTACCACATCCAAAGATGACAGACTAGGAGAGATAAAGGCCGGAACCACAATATCTTGGTTAAGGTGGAAAGATGACACCACCTTCGGTAGATAACCAGGGCGAGTTCTAAGAACCGCAAGGTCACGGTGAAAAATCAGAAAGGGTGACCAACAAGATAATGGCACCTAAGTCCGACACCCTTCTAGCAGAGGCAATAGCCAGCAAGAACATGACCTTAAGTGTAAGCCATTTAAGGTCCATAGATTCAAGAGGTTCAAATCGAGACTCTTGTAGGGCATCCAGAACAGACAGACAAATCCCAAGGAGCCACAGGGGGACATAGGGAGGTTGAATCCGTAAGACACCCTGAGTGAAAGTATGAACGTCAGGCAGAGACGCAATTTTTTTCTGGAACCATATCGACAAGGCTGAAATATGAACCTTGAGGGAGGCCAGACGAAGGCCTAAGTCCATGCTGTGTTGCAGAAACGCCAAAAGTTTGGCAGTACTGAACTTGTATGCATTATAATTCTTAGCTGCACACCAGGTGAAGTAAGAATTCCAGACTCTATAATAAATCCGAGCTGAAGCTGGTTTATGGGCTTTCAACATTGTTTGAATAACCACCTCAGGACCGAAGCTTCAAGAGCCACGCTGTTAAAGTCAGTTGGGCCAAATCCTGATAGACACAAGGGCCCTGAACGCGGAGGTCTGGGCATTTGCAGAAGAGGACGCTCTATCGAGACACCCTGCAGGTCTGAGAACCAATGCCGTCTGGACCACGCTGGAGCGATTAGAAGTAGTAGTCCTCCATCTTGCTTGAACTTCCTGATTACCCTGGGCAGGAATGACATCGGAGAGAACACATATGGCAGCCGAAAGATCCATGGAATTGCCAGTGCATCCACAAACGCTGCTTGAGGATCTCTTGTCCTTGGTCCGAAGACCGGAACCTTGTGATTGAGTCGAGACGACATCAGGTCTACATTTGGTAGGCCCCACTTGTCCACTAGGAGCTGAAAAACTTCAGGATTAAGGTTCCACTCTCCGGTGTGTACGTCCTGACGACTGAGGAAGTCTGCTTCCCATTTGAGGACCCCCCGGAATGAACACTGCCGATATGGCTGGCAGATGTCATTCCACTCATAGAATAATTTTTGACACTTCCAACATCGCCATGCGACTTTAAGTGCCACCTTAAGGATTTATGTATGCTACTATGGTGGCGTTGTCTGACTGTACTTGAACAGGCCTGTTCTGTACCAGAGGAAGGGCCAGTTTCAAAGCATTGAACACTGTCTGCAACTCCAGAATATTTATCGGGAGAAGAGATTCCTCCTTGGTCCACTGACCCTGAAGAGAGAGTTGCTCCAACACCATGCCCCAGCCCCACAGACTGGCGTCAGTCATCAGAAGGACCCAGTTGGAGATCCAGAAGGGACGAACCATGCTCAATTATTGGTTCTGTAGCCACCATGTCAGCGACAGGCGTACCTCCGGAGTCAAAGAGATCATGCGAGACCTGATCCGGTGAGGAAGGCCATCCCACTTGGCAAGGATTAGCTTCTGCAGAGGGCGAGTGTGAAACTGAGCATACTCCACCATGTCAAAAGCCGACACCATGAGGCCTAGTACTTGCATCGTACAGTGTATAGACACTCATGGCCGAGAAAGGAAGCATTGTATCCTGTCCTGAAGTTTCAGGACCTTCACCTGGGACAAAAACAACCATTGGTTGTGAATGTCAAATAATGCCTCCAGGTGCACCATGCTCTGAGCAGAGACCAGGGAGGACTTCTTCCAGTTGATGATCCACCCATGGGCTTGCAGGAATTGAACCGTCAGGTCCAGATGATGGAGGAGAACCTCTGGGGAGTTCGCCAGGATCAACAAGTCATCCAAATATGGGAGGATCCTAATACCCTGACGGCGGAGCAGAGCCGTCATAACCGCCATGACCATGGTGAAGATTCGCAGAGCCGTGGTCAGTCCAGAACGTAAGGCCTGGAATTGATCATGTAGGTTGCCAATAGCAAACCTCAGGTATTGCTGATGCGAGATGGCAATAGGGATATGTAGGTAAGCATCATGTATGTCCAGGGATACCATATAGTCCATGGGCTCCAAAGCCAGAACGATAGAAGAGTTTCCATATGTAACTTTGAAACCTTAACAAATTTGTTCAAAGACTTGAGGTTGAGATTGGGTTGGGAGGAACCATTCGGTTTCGGAACTAGGAACAGCGTTGAATAGTACCCCCTGCCTCTCTGATCCAGAGGCACCAGCACAATCACTCCTGTGTCCAGAAGAGATTGTACCACCAATTGGAGAGTTTTTGCTTTTACCGGATCCGAAGGGATGTTTGTTAAGCAAAACGGGTGAGGGGGGGCGTTCCTGAAAGAGACAGCGTATCCGTGAGCGACTACTTCCCTTTCCCAGGCATCCGAAGTGGTCCGTAACCATACCTAGGCGAACCGTAGAAGTTGGCCTCCCACCCTGGGATCCCCCAAGGGGAGGCCCGTCCCGTCATGCAGCAGGCTTTTCGGATTTGGAAGCAGGCTGATGGGCTGCCCAAGAGCGTTTAGGTTTGGGCTCAGAGGTTTTGGAAGTGCGTGTCTTGTTTGGGTATTCCTGACCTTTGGCCTTTCCTGTAGTTCGAAAGTAAAGAAAAGCTGTACTTTTAGCCTTCAGAGCAGAAGGATTAGTACTAGGCAGACATGCAGTTTTAGCGGATAATAAGTCAGCAACAATCTTATTCAAATCTTACCCAAAAAGGATGTCTCACTTAAAAGGGATGACCTCCAAGGTCCTTTTAGAATCCAGATCCACAGACCAGGACCGCAACCACAGAACCCTGCGAGCCAGAATGGACGTAGTAGACGCTTTGGCCGCCAGGACACCGGTATCAAAGGCCGCCTCCTGAATATAATGTGAGGCTGTGATAATATAGGAAAGACACTGTCTGGCATTTTCCGAAAAGTTAGAAGGTAGCTCCGCTTCGACTTCTTGAACCCAGGCTTCAATAGCCTTTGCTGCCCAAGGAGCCGCTATAGTGGGCCTATGTACAGCACCTGCGAGAGTGTAGACTTCAAACAACCCTATACACGCTTGTCTGTTGGTTCCTTCAGAGAGGTGACAGGCAGCGCAGACGACACCACCAGACGCGCGACCTGTGAGTCCACCGGTGGCGGTGTCTCCTAATTTTTACTTATCTCTCCAGCAAGGGGATAACGAGCTAGCATCTTCTTAGACAGAGAGAATTTCTTCCCTGGAAACTCTCAAGATTCCTGACGTATGTCAACTAAATGGTCAGAATGGGGCAAAATTAATTTAGTGAACATCTGACGTTTGAACTTATCGGGTTTCTTAGACGTATCAGGAGGTTCAGATTCATCATCAATCTGAAGAATCAGTCTGATAGCCTCCAAGAGGTCAGGAACATCCACCTGTGAGACAGATTCCCCATCAGAAGCATCTGCATCAGTGGCTGATGGGTCAGTATATACCCTATCTTCACTGGATGAAGTATCTGAAACATGCGTGGATTGTGTGTAAGTAACGGCCCGCTTAGATGACCCTTTGGTCCTAGGAGAGTGAGGGTTAGGTGTTTGTTTAACCAAAGACTGATTTAATTGCTGTAACTGAGTTGACAGAGTATCTGCCCATGGCGGAATAACTGCAGGGACAATATGTAGCTGCAATGGCACAGGAGGTCCCACAGGGGGCGTAAGTCTCGTTACTAGCGTAGTCAGTAAATTAGAAAAAGCAGCCCAAGGTGGGTCTTCGTGTGCCCCCGGTGCTGCAGGCTGACTGGGAGGTATAGAACCCCCAATACCTGAACCCTCAGCTGCTATGTTTTCCTCAGAGCAATACGTGGCATCAGCACTGCATGGTGCAGGATCGCCCTGTTTAGCCGACATTATATGAAAGCATAGCCTTAGGGCGTAATAGTACAATATAGCAGACAAAGTACCTGACAAAAAAACCTGTACAGTGTGACAAAGCAGAGCACAAACAGAGGATTTAAAAAGTATATGGTGACTGTAATACACAGAGAAAAATACCAAAGAGTATATCCTGTGAAACACTATATATATATATATATGACTCTGACACACTTAGCCCCCTCAGGGTACAGAATATAGGGATAGCAATATGTGTGAGATACACAGAAGGGAAACCAAACAGCAGCTATAAGCACACACAGTCACATGTACAATGCAGAAATTATTACAAACAACAATAAAACTGCACTTGGACTAGTAATACTACATAAAGCTATGTATGTATACAGATATAACAATGCACAGTAAACACTGGATGTATATCACAGGGTACTTGTACTAAAAATCGGCTTTACAGAGGAGACAGTGCCCAGCAGTCCCAGAATCAGCGTAGCTGTGTGTAATGGCGCCCAAACTCTTACAGGGAGTGAGAGAGACAGAGAGATCCAGCTCCGGGGCGGGAACATTTACTCTGAATGGCGCCCTGGGGCTGGGGCTACAGGTCAGAGCCTTATCCCCTATGCTGGACTTCACCACCAGGTACTGCGGGGCCTATACTAAACGGATCTTAGGAAATCCGACCCGTGCCCCTTGCCCTGGTGGATATAGTGGGGTCCCGGCACGGTCACAGTGTCCACACCAGCGGCGCGGTCCGTCTCTGTAGACCGCGCCTGATCGCGATTTTCGGCGGGTCCCACCTGGGGGACCCTCTTACCTCCTCCCTGCATCTGCGGCCACGAGATCCAGGAGAGCAGCGGCGGTATGTGTGCCTGATGGGACCGGAGCGCCTCCGCTATAAGTACCCGGCAACCAGGGCGCCGGAGTATACAGCGCCGCTGGGGGATGTGAGGGAGCAGCAGCATGATATGTCAGGATGACATACACAGCATCTAGTGCCTGTGCTGCGGCCCTTGAGGTCTTCTTTCTTCTTAGAAAGCTCTTTTCAGGGCTGCCTAGCCACACCTGTTACCTGCCTGCACTGCAGGCACCAACTTACACACTGAGCTCCAGTGCCAGGAGGCGGAGTTATACAGGAGGCGGCGCTATGCATCTTGGGAACAATCAAAGCTTTTAGCCTGTTGGTGCCTCGGATCAAGTTCCAACTGTACACCCCAATGTAATTCCCTGTGGAATCACAGTGTACCCCGCTGCAGAAAACTGTTTATAACTCTCCATGTGATATTTGTCATGGATAACCTTCTGTTATAAACACCCAACTGAGAACAGGGCTGATGGCGGAGGAGGGTGTAGGATAAGAGATTGCTGTAGTGACTGAGCAATGAGAATATGTGACTTCTGTAATAAGTGTTTATTACTCACCTGTGCTGATATCTGTAGGGATCTCCTCCTCCTTACACTGCTGATCACCCCTCACATACGTCTCTTCTTCTCCCTCTATATCTTCTGCCTTTATATCAGTCACATGCGTCTCTTCTTCTCCCTCTATATCTTCTGCCTTCATATCAGTCACATACGTCTCTTCTTCTCCCTCTATATCTTCTGCCTTCATATCAGTCACATACGTCTCTTCTTCTCCCTCTATATCTTCTGCCTTTATATCAGTCACATACGTCTCTTCTTCTCCCTCTATATCTTCTGCCTTTATATCAGTCACATACGTCTCTTCTTCTCCCTCTATATCTTCTGCCTTTATATCAGTCACATACGTCTCTTCTTCTCCCTCTATATCTTCTGCCTTTATATCAGTCACATACGTCTCTTCTTCTCCCTCTATATCTTCTGCCTTTATATCAGTCACATACGTCTCTTCTTCTCCCTCTATATCTTCTGCCTTTATATCAGTCACATACGTCTCTTCTTCTCCATCTATGTCTTCTGCCTTTATATCAGTCACATACGTCTCTTCTTCTCCTTCTATATCTTCTGCCTTTATATCAGTCACATACGTCTCTTCTTCTCCCTCTATATCTTTTATTTTAATATTATTTAATTGGGCTTCACCCTATGTAAACAAGACAAATATAATGACACACATCACCTCTACACAACATATAGTGACAGTCACTTTGGTATATGGGGGAGACCCTAAATCCCACCTACCTGATCATCCTGTGGGATCCTGTGATTCTCCTCTGTACAATCCTGGGAATACAGAGGACGGGGACATCTCTCTGGGGTATCTCTGTTACTAAGCCCATCTGTAGGAGACACACAGTGACTGAGTACAGTGTATATATGTGATTATCAGATGATGTGTGTATAGAGGGGCCCCCATACCTGCTCTCCCCTGTACAATACATGACAGTCTCCTCTTACCCAGTGATGTGAGGGGCCGGTGATTCTCCATCATCACGTCCTTGTACAGACCCCTGTGTTCCTCTATATACTCCCCCTCCTGCATGGAGACATAGACAGTGACATCCTGACACCTTATAGGAACCTGACACACACTGTGATACAGTCATCACCCAGACACATCCCCTGGTGTTACTGTATAATGTCCCATTGCCAGCAGTCACCTCTCCAGTCATCACCCAGACATATCCCCTGGTGTTACTGTATAATGTCCCATTGCCAGCAGTCACCTCTCCAGTCATCACCCAGACATATCCCCTGGTGTTACTGTATAATGTCCCATTCCCAGCAGACACCTCTCCAGTCATCACCCAGACACATCCCCTGGTATTACTGTATAATGTCCCATTCCCAGCATTCATTTCTTCAGTCATCACCCAGACACTTCCCCTGGTGTTACTGTATAATGCCCCATTCCCAGCAGTCACCTCTCCAAACATCACCCAGACACATCCCCTGGTGTTACTATATAATGCCCCATTCCCAGCAGTCACCTCTCCAGTCATCACCCAGGCACTTCCCCTGGTGATACTGTATAATGCCCCATTCCCAGCAGTCACCTCTCCAGTCATCGCCCAGACACGTCCCCCGGTGTTATTGTATAATGCCCCATTCCCAGCAGTCACCTCTCCAGTCATCACCCAGACACATCCACTGGTGTTACTGTATAATGTCCCATTCCCAGCAGTCACCTCTCCAGTCATCACCCAGACACATCCCACGGTGTTACTGTATAATGTCACCATTCCTAGCAGTCACCTCTCCGGTCATCACCTGGACACGTGCCCTGGTGTTACTGTAAAATGCCCCATTCCCAGCAGTCACCTCTCCAGTCATCAACCAGACACATCCCCTGGTGTTACAGTATAATGTCTTATTCCCAGCAGTCACCTCTCCAGTCATCACCAGACACATCCCCTGGTGTTACTGTATAATGTCCCATTCCCAGCAGTCACCTCTCCAGTCATCACCCAGACACATCCCCTGGTGTTACTGTATAATGTCCCATTCCCAGCAGTCACCTCTCCAGTCATCACCCAGACACATCCCCTGGTGTTACTGTATAATGTCCCATTCCCAGCATTCATTTCTTCAGTCATCACCCAGACACGTCCCCTGGTGTTACTGTATAATGTCCCATTCCCAACAGTCACCTCTCCAGTCATCACCCAGACACACCCCCTGGTGTTACTGTATAATGTCCCATTCCCAGCAGTCACCTCTCCAGTCATTACCCAGACATGTTCCCTGGTGTTACTGTATAATGCCCCATTCCCAGCAGTCATCTCTCGAGTCATCACCCAGACACTTCCCCTGGTGTTACTGTATAATGCCCCATTCCCAGCAGTCACCTCTCCAGTCATCACCCAGACACATCCCCTGGTGTTACTGTATAATTTCAGTTCCCAGCAGTCACCTCTCCAAACATCACCCAGACACATCCCCTGGTGTTACTGTATAATACCCCATTCCCAGCAGTCACCTCTCCAGTCATCACCCAGACACATCCCCTGGTGTTACTGTATAATTTCAGTTCCCAGCAGTCACCTCTCCAAACATCACCCAGACACATCCCCTGGTGTTACTGTATAATGCCCCATTCCCAGCAGTCACCTCTCCAGTCATCACCCAGACACATCCCCTGGTGTTACTGTATAATTTCAGTTCCCAGCAGTCACCTCTCCAAACATCACCCAGACACATCCCCTGGTGTTACTGTATAATGCCCCATTCCCAGCAGTCCCCTCTCCAGTCATCACCAAGGCACTTCCCCTGGTGATACTGTATAATGCCCCATTCCCAGCAGTCACCTCTCCAGTCATCGCCCAGACACGTCCCCCGGTGTTACTGTATAATGCCCCATTCCCAGCAGTCACCTCTCCAGTCATCACCCAGACACATCCACTGGTGTTACTGTATAATGTCCCATTCCCAGCAGTCACCTCTCCAGTCATCACCCAGACACATCCCCTGGTGTTACTGTATAATGACCCATTCCCAGCAGTCACCACTCCAGTTACCACCCAGACACATCCCCCGGTGTTACTGTATAATGTCACCATTCCTAGCAGTCACCTCTCCGGTCATCACCTGGACACGTGCCCTGGTGTTACTGTAAAATGCCCCATTCCCAGCAGTCACCTCTCCAGTCATCAACCAGACACATCCCCTGGTGTTACAGTATAATGTCTTATTCCCAGCAGTCACCTCTCCAGTCATCACCAGACACATCCCCTGGTGTTACTGTATAATGTCCCATTCCCAGCAGTCACCTCTCCAGTCATCACCCAGACACATCCCCCGGTGTTACTGTATAATGTCCCATTCCCAGCAGTCACCTCTCCAGTCATCACCCAGACATGTTCCCTGGTGTTACTGTATAATGTCCCATTCCCAGCATTCATTTCTTCAGTCATCACCCAGACACTTCCCCTGGTGTTACTGTATAATGTCCCATTCCCAACAGTCACCTCTCCAGTCATCACCCAGACACTTCCCCTGGTGTTACTGTATAATGCCCCATTCCCAGCAGTCATCTCTCGAGTCATCACCCAGACACTTCCCCTGGTGTTAATGTATAATGCCCCATTCCCAGCAGTCACGTCTCCAGTAATAACCCAGACACATCCCCTGGTGTTACTGTATAATTCCAATTCCCAGCAGTCACCTCTCCAGTCATCACCCAGACACATCCCCTGGTGTTACTGTGTAATGCCCCATTCCCAGCAGTCACCTCTCCAGTCATCACCCAGGCACTTCCCCTGGTGTTACTGTATAATGTCCCAATCCCAGCAGTCACCTCTCCAGTCATCACCCAGACACATCCCCTGGTGTTACTGTATAATGCCCCATTCCCAGCAGCCACCTCTCCAGTCATCACCCAGACACGTCCCCGGTGTTACTGTATAATGCCCCATTCCCAGCAATCACCTCTCCAGTCATCACCGAGACATCCCCTGGTGTTACTGTATAATGTCCCAATCCCAGCAGTCACCTCTCCAGTCATTACCCGGACACTTCCCCTGGTGTTACTGTATAATGCCCCATTCCCAGCAGTCACCTCTCCAGTCATCACCCAGACCCATCCCCTGGTGTTACTGTATAATTCCAGTTCCCAGCAGTCACCTCTCCAAACATCACCCAGACACGTCCCCCGGTGTTACTGTATAATGCCCCATTCCCAGCAATCACCTCTCCAGTCATCACCGAGACACATCCTCTGGTGTTACTGTATAATACCCCATTCCTAGCAGTCACCTCTCCAGTCATCACCCAGACACGTCCCCTGGTGTTACTGTATAATGCCCCATTCCCAGCAGTCACCTCTCCAGTCATCACCCAGACACATCCACTGGTGTTACTGTATAATGTCCCATTCCCAGCAGTCACCTCTCCAGTCATCACCCAGACACTTCCCCTGGTGTTACTGTATAATGACCCATTCCCAGCAGTCACCACTCCAGTCACCACCCAGACACATCCCCGGTGTTACTGTATAATGTCACCTTTCCTAGCAGTCACCTCTCCGGTCATTACCTGGACACGTGCCCTGGTGTTACTGTAAAATGCCCCATTCCCAGCAGTCACCTCTCCAGTCATCAACCAGACACATCCCCTGGTGTTACAGTATAATGTCTTATTCCCAGCAGTCACCTCTCCAGTCATCACCAGACACATCCCCTGGTGTTACTGTATAATGTCCCATTCCCAGCAGTCACCTCTCCAGTCATCACCCAGACACATCCCCTGGTGTTACTGTATAATGTCCCATTCCCAGCAGTCACCTCTCCAGTCATCACCCAGACACACCCCCTGGTGTTACTGTATAATGTCCCATTCCCAGCAGTCACCTCTCCAGTCATCACCCAGACATGTTCCCTGGTGTTACTGTATAATGTCCCATTCCCAGCATTCATTTCTTCAGTCATCACCCAGACACTTCCCCTGGTGTTACTATATAATGTCCCATTCCCAACAGTCACCTCTCCAGTCATCACCCAGACACACACCCTGGTGTTACTGTATAATGTCCCATTCCCAGCAGTCACCTCTCCAGTCATCACCCAGACATGTTCCCTGGTGTTACTGTATAATGCCCCATTCCCAGCAATCACCTCTCCAGTCATCACCGAGGCATCCCCTGGTGTTACTGTATAATGTCCCAATCCCAGCAGTCACCTCTCCAGTCATCACCCAGACACATCCCCTGGTGTTACTGTATAATACCCCATTCCCAGCAGTCACCTCTCCAGTCATCACCCAGACACATCCACTGGTGTTACTGTATAATGTCCCATTCCCAGCAGTCACCTCTCCAGTCATCACCCAGACACATCCCCTGGTGTTACTGTATAATGACCCATTCCCAGCAGTCACCACTCCAGTTACCACCCAGACACATCCCCTGGTGTTACTGTATAATGTCACCATTCCTAGCAGTCACCTCTCCGGTCATCACCTGGACACGTGCCCTGGTGTTACTGTAAAATGCCCCATTCCCAGCAGTCACCTCTCCAGTCATCAACCAGACACATCCCCTGGTGTTACAGTATAATGTCTTATTCCCAGCAGTCACCTCTCCAGTCATCACCAGACACATCCCCTGGTGTTACTGTATAATGTCCCATTCCCATCAGTCACCTCTCCAGTCATCACCCAGACACATCCCCTGGTGTTACTGTATAATGTCCCATTCCCAGCAGTCACCTCTCCAGTTATCACCCAGACATGTTCCCTGGTGTTACTGTATAATGTCCCATTCCCAGCATTAATTTCTTCAGTCATCACCCAGACACTTCCCCTGGTGTTACTGTATAATGTCCCATTCCCAACAGTCACCTCTCCAGTCATCACCCAGACACTTCCCCTGGTGTTACTGTATAATGCCCCATTCCCAGCAGTCATCTCTCGAGTCATCACCCAGACACTTCCCCTGGTGTTAATGTATAATGCCCCATTCCCAGCAGTCACGTCTCCAGTAATAACCCAGACACATCCCCTGGTGTTACTGTATAATTCCAATTCCCAGCAGTCACCTCTCCAGTCATCACCCAGACACATCCCCTGGTGTTACTGTATAATGCCCCATTCCCAGCAGTCCCCTCTCCAGTCATCACCAAGGCACTTCCCCTGGTGATACTGTATAATGCCCCATTCCCAGCAGTCACCTCTCCAGTCATCGCCCAGACACGTCCCCCGGTGTTACTGTATAATGCCCCATTCCCAGCAGTCACCTCTCCAGTCATCACCCAGGCACTTCCCCTGGTGTTACTGTATAATGTCCCAATCCCAGCAGTCACCTCTCCAGTCATCACCCAGACACATCCCCTGGTGTTACTGTATAATGCCCCATTCCCAGCAGCCACCTCTCCAGTCATCACCCAGACACGTCCCCCGGTGTTACTGTATAATGCCCCATTCCCAGCAATCACCTCTCCAGTCATCACCGAGACATCCCCTGGTGTTACTGTATAATGTCCCATTCCCAACAGTCACCTCTCCAGTCATCACCCAGACACACCCCCTGGTGTTACTGTATAATGTCCCATTCCCAGCAGTCACCTCTCCAGTCATTACCCAGACATGTTCCCTGGTGTTACTGTATAATGCCCCATTCCCAGCAGTCATCTCTCGAGTCATCACCCAGACACTTCCCCTGGTGTTACTGTATAATGCCCCATTCCCAGCAGTCACCTCTCCAGTCATCACCCAGACACATCCCCTGGTGTTACTGTATAATTTCAGTTCCCAGCAGTCACCTCTCCAAACATCACCCAGACACATCCCCTGGTGTTACTGTATAATGCCCCATTCCCAGCAGTCACCTCTCCAGTCATCACCCAGACACATCCCCTGGTGTTACTGTATAATTTCAGTTCCCAGCAGTCACCTCTCCAAACATCACCCAGACACATCCCCTGGTGTTACTGTATAATGCCCCATTCCCAGCAGTCACCTCTCCATTCATCACCCAGACACATCCCCTGGTGTTACTGTATAATTTCAGTTCCCAGCAGTCACCTCTCCAGTCATCGCCCAGACACGTCCCCCGGTGTTACTGTATAATGCCCCATTCCCAGCAGTCACCTCTCCAGTCATCACCCAGACACATCCACTGGTGTTACTGTATAATGTCCCATTCCCAGCAGTCACCTCTCCAGTCATCACCCAGACACATCCCCTGGTGTTACTGTATAATGACCCATTCCCAGCAGTCACCACTCCAGTTACCACCCAGACACATCCCCCGGTGTTACTGTATAATGTCACCATTCCTAGCAGTCACCTCTCCGGTCATCACCTGGACACGTGCCCTGGTGTTACTGTAAAATGCCCCATTCCCAGCAGTCACCTCTCCAGTCATCAACCAGACACATCCCCTGGTGTTACAGTATAATGTCTTATTCCCAGCAGTCACCTCTCCAGTCATCACCAGACACATCCCCTGGTGTTACTGTATAATGTCCCATTCCCAGCAGTCACCTCTCCAGTCATCACCCAGACACATCCCCCGGTGTTACTGTATAATGTCCCATTCCCAGCAGTCACCTCTCCAGTCATCACCCAGACATGTTCCCTGGTGTTACTGTATAATGTCCCATTCCCAGCATTCATTTCTTCAGTCATCACCCAGACACTTCCCCTGGTGTTACTGTATAATGTCCCATTCCCAACAGTCACCTCTCCAGTCATCACCCAGACACTTCCCCTGGTGTTACTGTATAATGTCCCATTCCCAACAGTCACCTCTCCAGTCATCACCCAGACACTTCCCCTGGTGTTACTGTATAATGCCCCATTCCCAGCAGTCATCTCTCGAGTCATCACCCAGACACTTCCCCTGGTGTTAATGTATAATGCCCCATTCCCAGCAGTCACGTCTCCAGTAATAACCCAGACACATCCCCTGGTGTTACTGTATAATTCCAATTCCCAGCAGTCACCTCTCCAGTCATCACCCAGACACATCCCCTGGTGTTACTGTGTAATGCCCCATTCCCAGCAGTCACCTCTCCAGTCATCACCCAGGCACTTCCCCTGGTGTTACTGTATAATGTCCCAATCCCAGCAGTCACCTCTCCAGTCATCACCCAGACACATCCCCTGGTGTTACTGTATAATGCCCCATTCCCAGCAGCCACCTCTCCAGTCATCACCCAGACACGCCCCCCGGTGTTACTGTATAATGCCCCATTCCCAGCAATCACCTCTCCAGTCATCACCGAGACATCCCCTGGTGTTACTGTATAATGTCCCAATCCCAGCCAGTCACCTCTCCAGTCATCACCCGGACACTTCCCCTGGTGTTACTGTATAATGCCCCATTCCCAGCAGTCACCTCTCCAGTCATCACCCAGACACATCCCCTGGTGTTACTGTATAATTCCAGTTCCCAGCAGTCACCTCTCCAAACATCACCCAGACACGTCCCCCGGTGTTACTGTATAATGCCCCATTCCCAGCAATCACCTCTCCAGTCATCACCGAGACACATCCTCTGGTGTTACTGTATAATACCCCATTCCTAGCAGTCACCTCTCCAGTCATCACCCAGACACGTCCCCTGGTGTTACTGTATAATGCCCCATTCCCAGCAGTCACCTCTCCAGTCACACCCAGACACATCCACTGGTGTTACTGTATAATGTCCCATTCCCAGCAGTCACCTCTCCAGTCATCACCCAGACACTTCCCCTGGTGTTACTGTATAATGACCCATTCCCAGCAGTCACCACTCCAGTCACCACCCAGACACATCCCCGGTGTTACTGTATAATGTCACCATTCCTAGCAGTCACCTCTCCGGTCATTACCTGGACACGTGCCCTGGTGTTACTGTAAAATGCCCCATTCCCAGCAGTCACCTCTCCAGTCATCAACCAGACACATCCCCTGGTGTTACAGTATAATGTCTTATTCCCAGCAGTCACCTCTCCAGTCATCACCAGACACATCCCCTGGTGTTACTGTATAATGTCCCATTCCCAGCAGTCACCTCTCCAGTCATCACCCAGACACATCCCCTGGTGTTACTGTATAATGTCCCATTCCCAGCAGTCACCTCTCCAGTCATCACCCAGACACACCCCCTGGTGTTACTGTATAATGTCCCATTCCCAGCAGTCACCTCTCCAGTCATCACCCAGACATGTTACCTGGTGTTACTGTATAATGTCCCATTCCCAGCATTCATTTCTTCAGTCATCACCCAGACACTTCCCCTGGTGTTACTATATAATGTCCCATTCCCAACAGTCACCTCTCCAGTCATCACCCAGACACACACCCTGGTGTTACTGTATAATGTACCATTCCCAGCAGTCACCTCTCCAGTCATCACCCAGACATGTTCCCTGGTGTTACTGTATAATGCCCCATTCCCAGCAATCACCTCTCCAGTCATCACCGAGACATCCCCTGGTGTTACTGTATAATGTCCCAATCCCAGCAGTCACCTCTCCAGTCATCACCCAGACACATCCCCTGGTGTTACTGTATAATACCCCATTCCCAGCAGTCACCTCTCCAGTCATCACCCAGACACATCCCCTGGTGTTACTGTATAATGACCCATTCCCAGCAGTCACCACTCCAGTTACCACCCAGACACATCCCCCGGTGTTACTGTATAATGTCACCATTCCTAGCAGTCACCTCTCCGGTCATCACCTGGACACGTGCCCTGGTGTTACTGTAAAATGCCCCATTCCCAGCAGTCACCTCTCCAGTCATCAACCAGACACATCCCCTGGTGTTACAGTATAATGTCTTATTCCCAGCAGTCACCTCTCCAGTCATCACCAGACACATCCCCTGGTGTTACTGTATAATGTCCCATTCCCATCAGTCACCTCTCCAGTCATCACCCAGACACATCCCCTGGTGTTACTGTATAATGTCCCATTCCCAGCAGTCACCTCTCCAGTTATCACCCAGACATGTTCCCTGGTGTTACTGTATAATGTCCCATTCCCAGCATTAATTTCTTCAGTCATCACCCAGACACTTCCCCTGGTGTTACTGTATAATGTCCCATTCCCAACAGTCACCTCTCCAGTCATCACCCAGACACTTCCCCTGGTGTTACTGTATAATGCCCCATTCCCAGCAGTCATCTCTCGAGTCATCACCCAGACACTTCCCCTGGTGTTAATGTATAATGCCCCATTCCCAGCAGTCACGTCTCCAGTAATAACCCAGACACATCCCCTGGTGTTACTGTATAATTCCAATTCCCAGCAGTCACCTCTCCAGTCATCACCCAGACACATCCCCTGGTGTTACTGTGTAATGCCCCATTCCCAGCAGTCACCTCTCCAGTCATCACCCAGGCACTTCCCCTGGTGTTACTGTATAATGTCCCAATCCCAGCAGTCACCTCTCCAGTCATCACCCAGACACATCCCCTGGTGTTACTGTATAATGCCCCATTCCCAGCAGCCACCTCTCCAGTCATCACCGAGACATCCCCTGGTGTTACTGTATAATGTCCCAATCCCAACAGTCACCTCTCCAGTCATCACCCAGACACATCCCCTGGTGTTACTGTGTAATGCCCCATTCCCAGCAGTCACCTCTCCAGTCATCACCCAGGCACTTCCCCTGGTGTTACTGTATAATGTCCCAATCCCAGCAGTCACCTCTCCAGTCATCACCCAGACACGTCCCCCGGTGTTACTGTATAATGCCCCATTCCCAGCAATCACCTCTCCAGTCATCACCGAGACATCCCCTGGTGTTACTGTATAATGTCCCAATCCCAACAGTCACCTCTCCAGTCATCACCCGGACACTTCCCCTGGTGTTACTGTATAATGCCCCATTCCCAGCAGTCACCTCTCCAGTCATCACCCAGATACATCCCCTGGTGTTACTGTATAATTCCAGTTCCCAGCGGTCACCTCTCCAAACATCACCCAGACACATCCCCCGGTGTTACTGTATAATGCCCCATTCCCAGCAATCACCTCTCCAGTCATCACCGAGACACATCCTCTGGTGTTACTGTATAATACCCCATTCCTAGCAGTCACCTCTCCAGTCATCACCCAGACACGTCCCCTGGTGTTACTGTATAATGCCCCATTCCCAGCAGTCACCTCTCCAGTCATCACCCAGACACATCCACTGGTGTTACTGTATAATGTCCCATTCCCAGCAGTCACCTCTCCAGTCATCACCCAGACACTTCCCCTGGTGTTACTGTATAATGACCCATTCCCAGCAGTCACCACTCCAGTCACCACCCAGACACATCCCCGGTGTTACTGTATAATGTCACCATTCCTAGCAGTCACCTCTCCGGTCATTACCTGGACACGTGCCCTGGTGTTACTGTAAAATGCCCCATTCCCAGCAGTCACCTCTCCAGTCATCAACCAGACACATCCCCTGGTGTTACAGTATAATGTCTTATTCCCAGCAGTCACCTCTCCAGTCATCACCAGACACATCCCCTGGTGTTACTGTATAATGTCCCATTCCCAGCAGTCACCTCTCCAGTCATCACCCAGACACATCCCCTGGTGTTACTGTATAATGTCCCATTCCCAGCAGTCACCTCTCCAGTCATCACCCAGACACACCCCCTGGTGTTACTGTATAATGTCCCATTCCCAGCAATCACCTCTCCAGTCATCACCCAGACATGTTCCCTGGTGTTACTGTATAATGTCCCATTCCCAGCATTCATTTCTTCAGTCATCACCCAGACACTTCCCCTGGTGTTACTGTATAATGTCCCATTCCCAACAGTCACCTCTCCAGTCATCACCCAGACACACACCCTGGTGTTACTGTATAATGTCCCATTCCCAGCAGTCACCTCTCCAGTCATCACCCAGACATGTTCCCTGGTGTTACTGTATAATGCCCCATTCCCAGCAGTCACCTCTCCAGTCATCACCCAGGCACTTCCCCTGGTGTTACTGTATAATGTCCCAATCCCAGCAGTCACCTCTCCAGTCATCACCCAGGCACTTCCCCTGGTGTTACTGTATAATGTCCCAATCCCAGCAGTCACCTCTCCAGTCATCACCCAGACACATCCCCTGGTGTTACTGTATAATACCCCATTCCCAGCAGTCACCTCTCCAGTCATCACCCGGACACTTCCCCTGGTGTTACTGTATAATGCCCCATTTCCAGCAGTCACCTCTCCAGTCATCAGCTGAATGATCTTGTTGGCGAGTTCCAGGATCTTCTGGTCATTGTGTCGCTTATGTATTAGTGAGTGAGGTGGAGGCACTGGGATGGGGTTCTGGGTTCTACTTAGTCCTCCTGACACACGGGGATGGCTGTTGAGTATCTCACACTCATTGGATGTCTTCTTCACTACTGTGTAATCCTGTGTAATGGAGGAGACATCAAATATCAATATATACACTCCCAGACCCCCTCACCTCCTCAGTCATGTCCCTGTATTATTACTATAGATATAAGTGACTTCACAGTGACGCTTCTAAATCCCCTCACCTCCCCAGTCATGTCCCTGTATTATTACTATAGATATAAGTGATGTCACTGTGACACTCCCAGATACCCTCACCTCTAGTCATATACGTATTATTAATATAGATATTAGGTCACAGTGACGCTCCTAGATTCACTCACCTCCACAGTCATGTCCCTTTATTATTACTATAGATATAAGTGATGTCACTGTGACACTCCCAGATCCCCTCACCTCCCCAGTCATATACCTGTATTATTACTATAGATATAAGTGATGTCACTGTGACACTCCCAGATCTCCTCACCTCCACAGTCATGTCCCTGTATTATTACTATAGATATAAGTGATGTCACTGTGACACCCCCAGATCCCCTCAACTCCCCAGTCATGTCTCTGTTTTATTACTATAGATTTAAGAGATGTCACTGTGACACTCCCAGATCCCCTCACCTCCCCATTCATGTCCCTGTATTATCACTACAGATATAAGGTCACAGTGATGCTCAAAGATCCCCTCACCTCCCCAGTTATGTCCCTGTATTACTAGAAATATAAGGTCGCAGTGATACTCCCACATCCTCTCACCTCCCCAGTCATGTCCCTGTATTATTACTATAGATATAAGGTCACAGTGATGCTCCCAGATCTCCTCACCTCCCCAGTCATGTCCCTGTATTATTACTATAGATATAAGTGATGTAACTGCGACGCTCCCAGATACACTCACCTCCCCAGTCATGTCCCTGTATTATTACTATAGATATAATGTCACAGTGATGCTCCCAGATCCCCTCACCACCCCAGTCAGGTCCCTGTATTATTACTAGAAATATAAGGTCACAGTGATGCTCCCAGATCCTCTCACCTCCCCAGTCATGTCCCTGTATTATTACTATAGATAAAAGTGATGTAACTGCGATGCTCCCAGATACACTCACCTTCCCAGTCATGTCCCTGTATTATTACTATAGATATAAGGTCACTGTGATGCTCCCAGATCCACTCACCTCCCCAGTCAGCAGGTAGATGATATCCAGGGTGATTTTTATTATCCTCTCAGTTCTGTGACTCCTGTCCTTGTCCATGCTCGGTGAATCAGAGAGAATACAGAACGTGTGATGTGTAATAAAGAATCCGTTCCTCACAGCTGGAGTTCCTTGGAATAAATGTAATTCATAAAACATATTGCACATGTAACATAGTAAATATAGAATAGAGCGGCCATTAAGTCTCCTATTTCCCCACAGTCATAGAGTCCGAGGTTCCTGTGACCCAGCCCCATAAGGCGGTACTGCATAGTGGGCATGATCTAGAATGTAGCGCTATTGTGGGTGGAGTCACAATGAACTGATGTTCGCTACACTGTGAAGGGACAGGGTCTCCTGGAAAGGCGGCAGGAGCCATGCAGGGGAAAGGCGGCAGGAGACAGGCAAGGGGAAAGGCGGCAGGAGACAGGCAAGGGAAAGGCGGCAGGAGACAGGCAAGGGAAAGGCGGCAGGAGACAGACAGGGGAAAGGCGGCAGGAGACAGGCAGGGGAAAGGCAGCAGGAGACAGGCAGGGGAAAGGATGCAGGAGACAGGCAGGGGAAAGGCGGCAGGAGACAGGCAGGGGAAAGGCGGCAGGAGACAGACAGGGGAAAGGCGGCAGGAGACAGACAGGGGAAAGGCGGCTGGAGACAGGCAGGGGAAAGGCGGCTGGAGACAGGCAGGGGAAAGGATGCAGGAGACAGACAGGGGAAAGGCGGCAGGAGACAGACAGGGGAAAGGTGGCTGGAGACAGGCAAGGGAAAGGCGGCAGGAGACAGGCAGGGGAAAGGCGGCAGGAGACAGACAGGGAAAGGCGGCTGGAGACAGGCAGGGGAAAGGCGACAGGAGACAGACGGGAGCAGCCGCATGGGATGGGGCTCGGATGGGGCTCGGACGGGGCTCGGACGGGGTCAGCAGCAGCAGCCACAAGCGGGGTACAGTGCCAGCTGCCTGCAGGCTATAACCCGGCCCTCCCATACCAGAGACTCCTGCCATGCTAGACCCGCAGCCCCCTGCCTCCTACCCACACCCTCTGCAGCCTAGGAAGGATGAGCTGCTGGGAGCCCCCTGAGGCGGGTGAGCGAGGAAGCCCCCTGGAGGAGTAAGTGCCGCTCTCTCTGTGCCTGCTTCTAGATGCTGCCCTCCCCTACTTGCTGAATGGGTGCAGATGTTGGCAGCGCACAGAGCATGGGGCACAGTAACAGCACGGCTGCTGGCACACATACAAAATAATAGGTTCCCTATAGAATAATAGTAAACGCCAGGCACAGCTGCTGCAGAAACTCTTGTTACATACGTGACGTCAGTCTCTCCTGATACTGGCATTATATAATACAATCCACTAAAAAAAGAGAAAGGCGCCTGTGATAGAACCTGTGTTGAGATGCTATTTGCTGCTCTCAGAATAGGGTATTAGCGTCCCTATATAAAGTAGACAAGAAAAAAGGAAAAAAGAGAGCGCAAATAGACTTGAATTATTCCATATTTATTATCTCTAAAATTGCACATACACAAAAATTAAATTTAAACTATACCAATTGGCAACTAGATTTAAAAACAACTTAATACTTTAAAATGTATTTCATAGTATAGGATCCCTAACACTCAAGTATCTTTATGGTTCCACTCAGGTGTTACTTTACTGATTACCAGATAATTTTCACAGGTGTCCTTTAGTGAAATCAATATAGAAAGAGTCCAGGAATGGTAAAAGACCCTTATTTATATCCACCAGTCACGTCCTGTATGATGATATATGTATTTATACCGTAATCATAGTATTGTTTCTTTTAGGAAAGAATTGAAACAGTTAGTGTAGCAAATGTAGTAATGCTTCCAGTAACTAAATAATCAATTTGTAGAAGCAGGCTTTATCTCATATTGCAACCTATTTAGAGCGTCTCCGTCTGCCGCTCTCTACTTTAGTCACTTAGTGTGTTCAGAGCGGTTATGCTTACCGCTTCCCGAGAGTTTTGGTCCACAGCGCCGGGATTGCACGCACCGCCTGGCGTGTCCAAGGTGATTGTAGCTGCGGCGCCTGTGTTCACCTCTCAGTATCTGACTGGACAGCTAGCTCCAGGCACGTGATCGGCAGCCACGGTCCCTGTTTTGCAAAGGGACCAATGCAGGTGGCTCCAGACCCAGGATCGGACTGTCCAATTGATGATTGATGCTGGAATCGATGGCAACCAAATCCGTGAGGAGTGTTTGGATCCTATAACACCCTGACGCGTTTCTCGACCGTCATGAGCTGGTCGTTTCTTCAGAGGGAAGGAATATTCTTTCCCATCCGGTCTCCTTATTTAAAGAGACCTGAGAATGAAATTAGTGCAAACACCTGAGAGTCCACCTGTTCCATTAGGTCTCAGGGAAGTGTGTGCATACAGGTTTCTGAATGTATACTCATTTAAATATAAATCAGCATAGCCCAAAATTATAAAACTATTATTATAATAGAATAAATAGTACATATAACATAAATAGTTAATCCAATATAAAATATAAACTACACTATACAAAACTTATATCCATGTATAGAATACACAAATGTATACAGAATATATAGATATATGAGCACATAGATAAACAGTCACACATACATATAAATATAGAGATTGAGACAAACGAAGTCAGCAATACCATGTCAGTTATACCACCAATTAGAAGGCAGAAAGATAAAATAAAGATATGCAGACTATTTCAAACCCAAATAAACTAGTGGTTATTAGACTGGTCATGTGGAACAACACCCACAGGTCTAAACAGCCACTATAATAGCGATAGCACCACCCATATTGAGTCATATTATGTTCTATTGTATTGGCCTCATTCGGACCAATTACTGACTATAGTGATGTCCGACATAATAACCGAAACACAGAGCAACAATACAATAAGACAAAATTAAGATTAAACTGAAATAACATATATATGAGAGTAGGGAAGCACATACAAACTCTATCCACCCTTATCTATACATATTTATAATTTATTCACATCTTTATCTCAGTTCATAGGTCACCTCTTATTTACATTAGACTACATCTCTCCAATCAAAAGGGAAAGGAGTCTAAGATCGAATATGAGTCTAGATAAATTGGGAAACTCAGATGAAATTACCCCAAGAGGGGATATACTCGGGCACAGGCTATAGGACATCTACAAGGACCCCAAACAAACCTCTAATGGCAATCCACCTGAAGAGTCGAAAAAAAAAAAAAAAAAAAAAAAATATATATATATAAAATATAAAAAATATATAAAAAATATATAGGAAGGGGAAGGAGCACCAATAGAGGACTAATCCGAGTGGGTGGATGGCCCCGCAGCACCCTATGAAGAGAGATATATTTACACTCGATCCACCTAGGGTGAAACAGGTGCCAGCCTAACCCCTCCGGTTCCTCTATATTCATTGACAACTGTACTAAAGATATTCCTAGAATCAGCAAAACATAAGCCCCTTATAGGCGAGTGGGTCCCAACCTCAACCAATAGCTAAAAACCAATGTCCAATGCCAATACTAAGAACCCATCAGATGGCATTGAGTTCCACCGTGTCATTCAGACCATGTGGACTCAAGGTATGTAATTGAAAGATCCAGAAAGCTTCGCGCATGCAGAGCCTTCTAAACCTATCCCCTCCCCTCATGGTGAAATTAACATGTTCTACAGCTCTAATCGTGAGACCACTAATGTTCCCCTTCTGACATATCGAAACATGACTAGACAGACTATGGGTCTTAAGATTCTTAGCAATGTTTCTCTTGTGCTCCATAAATCTCTCATGAAGGGGGCGAATGGTGCGACCTACATACTGCAGGCCACATTTACATTGTATAACATAAATTACATAATTTGTCCTACAATTCATGAAACTCTTTATCTCAAATTCCTCTGATCTATCAAAGGACTTGATTTTTTTACATTTGTTTTCAGCAAAAAGACAAGTGACACATTTATCCTTACCACACTTAAAGAACCCATTGGGTTTCGGGGGTAATCTCAGCGTGTCTCTTCCCGTGTCTATAGGTGCCCTCTTGAATAGGCTCGGTGCTAGTTTTTGTTTAAGGGAATTAGCCTTTCTAAACACCACTAGATTTCTTTCCATTAATGTAGTTTCTAATAATTTGTCAGATTTTAGAATCGCTGAGTTCTTATTAATGATCCTTTTAATCTCACTTGCAGCTGTGTTAAATTGCGTAATAAATGATATTGACCTATCCCCATTATTATTTTTGTTTTTATTATTATTTTTATTTCCTTTGTTGTTATTATTAGTAGTAGTATTCATACTGGAGGATTCATACTCCACCTCTAACCTTTCTGGATGGACCAATGAGGACCTAGATTTAAGTTGAGTCTCTCTCAGGGCTTTATCAATAATGTGTGTAGGATACCCTTGTCTTATGAATGCAGCATACATAATTGCTGCTTGATTATTAAAAGCTTCATCTGTAGAGCAATTCCGGCGAAGGCGTTGGAACTGACCCTTCGGTATATTCACCTTCCATGGTCTATAGTGACTACTCGCAAAGTGTAGATAATTGTTACAATCCACATCTTTAATAAATGTGGAAGTAACAATCTCCATATCCTGAATTGCAACTGTAATATCTAGAAAATTAACCGACACCTTACTAAAATTATTAGTGAATTTTAAACCCATTGTGTTTAAATTAAGAGAATCAGTGAGATGTGAAAATGGTGAAATACCCTCATCCCAAATAAAAATAAGTCATCAATATATCTCCCATAGAGGACCAGGCCCGCACCGAAATCGCCACCCCAAATCTGGTGTTCCTCAAACCACCCCAGAAACAGGTTCGCGAAACTCGGCGCGAACCTGGTCCCCATGGCTGTGCCTTTAATCTGTAAATAAAATTGTGAATCAAAAGAAAAGTAATTGTGCTCCAATATAAACCTCATTGCTGACAAAATAAATGTGCGAAAAGAAGAGTCCACCTCTGTGTCATAGTACAAATAGTGGTTAACCGCCAAAAGGCCTAATTCGTGGGGTATATTTGTGTACAACGCCTCTACATCGTATGTTAATAATATATATGAATCCTTCCAGAGTATGCTCTCTAATTTCTGCAGGAAGTGTGTAGTATCCCTGATATAAGAGGGAAGGGCCTGGACATATTTTTGTAAGTGTGCATCTATGAAGGCAGACAAATTTGATGTCAGGGATCCCACCCCTGAGATTATCGGTCGTCCAGGTGGGGACATCAAAGATTTATGCACCTTCGGCAAATGGTAGTAGATGGGGATGATGGGATATTTTACCATCAAAAATGTAAAGATTTCTTTATCTATATTCCCCTCATCTACTGCCATCTCCAACAAGGATCTTAATTCACCCTGGTAGGTCCCTGTAGGGTCTCTTCCAATCTTTTTATAAAATGTTATGTCATCTAGTTGTCTATGAGCCTCTGAGAGATAATCTTCAAGATCCTGAATCACCAGGCCACCACCCTTATCGGCCTGTTTAATGATAATTCCCTTATCTTGTGTGAGCTTTTTAAGTGCCGCTCTCTCTGATCTTGACAGATTATCTCTCAGGGCTAAGGACTCTTGTTTGGTACATAGTTCCCTAAACTCTCTCATGGTTGTTGTATAGAAGCCTTCAATGTAAGGACCCCTATATTGAAGAGGGTAAAACTCAGATGGTGATTTAAACTTCCTGGAATCTATCCCCTTAATGTCATAGACTTTCTTTAGTTCATTATCACCTGGGGTATCCACCGCCCCCCTATTTTCATCAAGAAGTGATTCTAAAATCCTAAGGCTCTTATCATCCTGTCTATCCAAGCATATTGGTGACCCCCTAATATCTTTACTTTGCAAAGATTTTTTTATGAAGTACCTTTTCCTACTCAGAGTACGTACAAATCTATTAAGATCCACAAAAAGCGTAAATAGGTTCGGTTTATCCTCTGGGGCAAACTTCAAGCCCCTGTTAAGGAGAGAAATTTCAGCTGGTGTGAGAATTTTTTTGGAGAGATTAAAAATACTCCTATCATTTAGAACCTTCTTACGCTTTTTGTGGGTACCTTTGACCCCTCCCCTGCAGCCTCGAACCCTTCTTCTCTTCGGGGTGTATACTTTTCTTGTGTTTTCCCACAGATTGTCTTGTGGGTCCCCTGATGAGGGGTGTCGTCTCTCTAAAAAATTCACCTTAGTCTGTTTATTCTGGGGATCTTCTCTTTGAATAGCCCTGCCTGGGGGAGTCAAATCACCAGAACTCAGGACCTCATATCTATTTCTATGACTCCTGTCTCTCCATGTGTCCTTACTGAACAGTCTCTGTCTCTGGGGTCGTTGTCTTTGGAGGTTATTTGAAAACCTACCATTATCATAATGAAAGGATCTCTGTGTCTCCCCTATATCTCCATATGAGGATGGCCTACCTCTATTTAAAGCCCCATACCTCTTCCTAGATCTAGGAGAAGCTCCATTGTATTGCCTCCTAGAGGAGGTGGTATCCTCTCTCTTATTATATGTCCGCACCTGATCCTTTTCATAGTCCTCTCTATCTCGATTCAATTTCTTATGTTTCAAGGAGATCAGGGACTTTTCAAAGTCCTGAACTTTCCTATTAACTCTCTGATCTTTCCCCTCAAAATCTGGATGATTTGAGTGGGTGAGAAGTGATTCTTGTATTTTCTCTATCTTAGATTGAATAGTTTGTATTTTATGTTCCCTATGTTTAATAAGAAGCTTCATCAAGCTCCTAGAACATATATCTAGAGTGCTATCCCACTCTGTCAGAAATTCAGGATCATCCTTAAAGGAACAGGATTTGAATAATCTTAAACCTCTTGGGATCATATTTTTATCTAAATACTTTTGCAGTGTTACTTGGTCCCACCAGTGTCTGGTCTCCGCAATGAACAGGTCCTCAAGTTCATTGAAGAGACCGAACATATCCACACAATTATCTGTACTTAATTGTTCCACATGACCAGTCTCCTCAGACATGTAGTGCTGTCTCCTTTCTAGGCGTTCTGCCATACACCTCAAAACCGGCATATTACTCAATCTCAAAATTAAAATAATAAAATAAAATATACAACAAAAAAAAAAAAAATTTTTTTTTTTTTTTCCCCCACAATCTTTTTCTTTATCCCAATGCACACACTAATTTCAACACAGATTCGCAAACGGCAGCCTTATTGCTAATAAGGAGTACAATCCACTAAAAAAAGAGAAAGGCGCCTGTGATAGAACCTGTGTTGAGATGCTATTTGCTGCTCTCAGAATAGGGTATTAGCGTCCCTATATAAAGTAGACAAGAAAAAAGGAAAAAAGAGAGCGCAAATAGACTTGAATTATTCCATATTTATTATCTCTAAAATTGCACATACACAAAAATTAAATTTAAACTATACCAATTGGCAACTAGATTTAAAAACAACTTAATACTTTAAAATGTATTTCATAGTATAGGATCCCTAACACTCAAGTATCTTTATGGTTCCACTCAGGTGTTACTTTACTGATTACCAGATAATTTTCACAGGTGTCCTTTAGTGAAATCAATATAGAAAGAGTCCAGGAATGGTAAAAGACCCTTATTTATATCCACCAGTCACGTCCTGTATGATGATATATGTATTTATACCGTAATCATAGTATTGTTTCTTTTAGGAAAGAATTGAAACAGTTAGTGTAGCAAATGTAGTAATGCTTCCAGTAACTAAATAATCAATTTGTAGAAGCAGGCTTTATCTCATATTGCAACCTATTTAGAGCGTCTCCGTCTGCCGCTCTCTACTTTAGTCACTTAGTGTGTTCAGAGCGGTTATGCTTACCGCTTCCCGAGAGTTTTGGTCCACAGCGCCGGGATTGCACGCACCGCCTGGCGTGTCCAAGGTGATTGTAGCTGCGGCGCCTGTGTTCACCTCTCAGTATCTGACTGGACAGCTAGCTCCAGGCACGTGATCGGCAGCCACGGTCCCTGTTTTGCAAAGGGACCAATGCAGGTGGCTCCAGACCCAGGATCGGACTGTCCAATTGATGATTGATGCTGGAATCGATGGCAACCAAATCCGTGAGGAGTGTTTGGATCCTATAACACCCTGACGCGTTTCTCGACCGTCATGAGCTGGTCGTTTCTTCAGAGGGAAGGAATATTCTTTCCCATCCGGTCTCCTTATTTAAAGAGACCTGAGAATGAAATTAGTGCAAACACCTGAGAGTCCACCTGTTCCATTAGGTCTCAGGGAAGTGTGTGCATACAGGTTTCTGAATGTATACTCATTTAAATATAAATCAGCATAGCCCAAAATTATAAAACTATTATTATAATAGAATAAATAGTACATATAACATAAATAGTTAATCCAATATAAAATATAAACTACACTATACAAAACTTATATCCATGTATAGAATACACAAATGTATACAGAATATATAGATATATGAGCACATAGATAAACAGTCACACATACATATAAATATAGAGATTGAGACAAACGAAGTCAGCAATACCATGTCAGTTATACCACCAATTAGAAGGCAGAAAGATAAAATAAAGATATGCAGACTATTTCAAACCCAAATAAACTAGTGGTTATTAGACTGGTCATGTGGAACAACACCCACAGGTCTAAACAGCCACTATAATAGCGATAGCACCACCCATATTGAGTCATATTATGTTCTATTGTATTGGCCTCATTCGGACCAATTACTGACTATAGTGATGTCCGACATAATAACCGAAACACAGAGCAACAATACAATAAGACAAAATTAAGATTAAACTGAAATAACATATATATGAGAGTAGGGAAGCACATACAAACTCTATCCACCCTTATCTATACATATTTATAATTTATTCACATCTTTATCTCAGTTCATAGGTCACCTCTTATTTACATTAGACTACATCTCTCCAATCAAAAGGGAAAGGAGTCTAAGATCGAATATGAGTCTAGATAAATTGGGAAACTCAGATGAAATTACCCCAAGAGGGGATATACTCGGGCACAGGCTATAGGACATCTACAAGGACCCCAAACAAACCTCTAATGGCAATCCACCTGAAGAGTCGGAAAAAAAATAGAAAAAAAAATATATATATATATATATAAAATATAAAAAATATATAAAAAATATATAGGAAGGGGAAGGAGCACCAATAGAGGACTAATCCGAGTGGGTGGATGGCCCCGCAGCACCCTATGAAGAGAGATATATTTACACTCGATCCACCTAGGGTGAAACAGGTGCCAGCCTAACCCCTCCGGTTCCTCTATATTCATTGACAACTGTACTAAAGATATTCCTAGAATCAGCAAAACATAAGCCCCTTATAGGCGAGTGGGTCCCAACCTCAACCAATAGCTAAAAACCAATGTCCAATGCCAATACTAAGAACCCATCAGATGGCATTGAGTCCCACCGTGTCATTCAGACCATGTGGACTCAAGGTATGTAATTGAAAGATCCAGAAAGCTTCGCGCATGCAGAGCCTTCTAAACCTATCCCCTCCCCTCATGGTGAAATTAACATGTTCTACAGCTCTAATCGTGAGACCACTAATGTTCCCCTTCTGACATATCGAAACATGACTAGACAGACTATGGGTCTTAAGATTCTTAGCAATATTTCTCTTGTGCTCCATAAATCTCTCATGAAGGGGGCGAATGGTGCGACCTACATACTGCAGGCCACATTTACATTGTATAACATAAATTACATAATTTGTCCTACAATTCATGAAACTCTTTATCTCAAATTCCTCTGATCTATCAAAGGACTTGATTTTTTTACATTTGTTTTCAGCAAAAAGACAAGTGACACATTTATCCTTACCACACTTAAAGAACCCATTGGGTTTCGGGGGTAATCTCAGCGTGTCTCTTCCCGTGTCTATAGGTGCCCTCTTGAATAGGCTCGGTGCTAGTTTTTGTTTAAGGGAATTAGCCTTTCTAAACACCACTAGATTTCTTTCCATTAATGTAGTTTCTAATAATTTGCCAGATTTTAGAATCGCTGAGTTCTTATTAATGATCCTTTTAATCTCACTTGCAGCTGTGTTAAATTGCGTAATAAATGATATTGACCTATCCCCATTATTATTTTTGTTTTTATTATTATTTTTATTTCCTTTGTTGTTATTATTAGTAGTAGTATTCATACTGGAGGATTCATACTCCACCTCTAACCTTTCTGGATGGACCAATGAGGACCTAGATTTAAGTTGAGTCTCTCTCAGGGCTTTATCAATAATGTGTGTAGGATACCCTTGTCTTATGAATGCAGCATACATAATTGCTGCTTGATTATTAAAAGCTTCATCTGTAGAGCAATTCCGGCGAAGGCGTTGGAACTGACCCTTCGGTATATTCACCTTCCATGGTCTATAGTGACTACTCGCAAAGTGTAGATAATTGTTACAATCCACATCTTTAATAAATGTGGAAGTAACAATCTCCATATCCTGAATTGCAACTGTAATATCTAGAAAATTAACCGACATCTTACTAAAATTATTAGTGAATTTTAAACCCATTGTGTTTAAATTAAGAGAATCAGTGAGATGTGAAAATGGTGAAATACCCTCATCCCAAATAAAAAATAAGTCATCAATATATCTCTTATAGAGGACCAGGCCCGCACCGAAATCGCCACCCCAAATCTGGTGTTCCTCAAACCACCCCAGAAACAGGTTCGCGAAACTCGGCGCGAACCTGGTCCCCATGGCTGTGCCTTTAATCTGTAAATAAAATTGTGAATCAAAAGAAAAGTAATTGTGCTCCAATATAAACCTCATTGCTGACAAAATAAATGTGCGAAAAGAAGAGTCCACCTCTGTGTCATAGTACAAATAGTGGTTAACCGCCAAAAGGCCTAATTCGTGGGGTATATTTGTGTACAACGCCTCTACATCGTATGTTAATAATATATATGAATCCTTCCAGAGTATGCTCTCTAATTTCTGCAGGAAGTGTGTAGTATCCCTGATATAAGAGGGAAGGGCCTGGACATATTTTTGTAAGTGTGCATCTATGAAGGCAGACAAATTTGATGTAAGGGATCCCACCCCTGAGATTATCGGTCGTCCAGGTGGGGACATCAAAGATTTATGCACCTTCGGCAAATGGTAGTAGATGGGGATGATGGGATATTTTACCATCAAAAATGTAAAGATTTCTTTATCTATATTCCCCTCATCTACTGCCATCTCCAACAAGGATCTTAATTCACCCTGGTAGGTCCCTGTAGGGTCTCTTCCAATCTTTTTATAAAATGTTATGTCATCTAGTTGTCTATGAGCCTCTGAGAGATAATCTTCAAGATCCTGAATCACCAGGCCACCACCCTTATCGGCCTGTTTAATGATAATTCCCTTATCTTGTGTGAGCTTTTTAAGTGCCGCTCTCTCTGATCTTGACAGATTATCTCTCAGGGCTAAGGACTCTTGTTTGGTACATAGTTCCCTAAACTCTCTCATGGTTGTTGTATAGAAGCCTTCAATGTAAGGACCCCTATATTGAAGAGGGTAAAACTCAGATGGTGATTTAAACTTCCTGGAATCTATCCCCTTAATGTCATAGACTTTCTTTAGTTCATTATCACCTGGGGTATCCACCGCCCCCCTATTTTCATCAAGAAGTGATTCTAAAATCCTAAGGCTCTTATCATCCTGTCTATCCAAGCATATTGGTGACCCCCTAATATCTTTACTTTGCAAAGATTTTTTTATGAAGTACCTTTTCCTACTCAGAGTACGTACAAATCTATTAAGATCCACAAAAAGCGTAAATAGGTTCGGTTTATCCTCTGGGGCAAACTTCAAGCCCCTGTTAAGGAGAGAAATTTCAGCTGGTGTGAGAATTTTTTTGGAGAGATTAAAAATACTCCTATCATTTAGAACCTTCTTACGCTTTTTGTGGGTACCTTTGACCTGCAGCCTCGAACCCTTCTTCTCTTCTTCTTTTCGGGGTGTATACTTTTCTTGTGTTTTCCCACAGATTGTCTTGTGGGTCCCCTGATGAGGGGTGTCGTCTCTCTAAAAAATTCACCTTAGTCTGTTTATTCTGGGGATCTTCTCTTTGAATAGCCCTGCCTGGGGGAGTCAAATCACCAGAACTCAGGACCTCATATCTATTCCTATGACTCCTGTCTCTCCATGTGTCCTTACTGAACAGTCTCTGTCTCTGGGGTCGTTGTCTTTGGAGGTTATTTGAAAACCTACCATTATCATAATGAAAGGATCTCTCCCTTCATGAGAGATTTATGGAGCACAAGAGAAACATTGCTAAGAATCTTAAGACCCATAGTCTGTCTAGTCATGTTTCGATATGTCAGAAGGGGAACATTAGTGGTCTCACGATTAGAGCTGTAGAACATGTTAATTTCACCATGAGGGGAGGGGATAGGTTTAGAAGGCTCTGCATGCGCGAAGCTTTCTGGATCTTTCAATTACATACCTTGAGTCCACATGGTCTGAATGACACGGTGGAACTCAATGCCATCTGATGGGTTCTTAGTATTGGCATTGGACATTGGTTTTTAGCTATTGGTTGAGGTTGGGACCCACTCGCCTATAAGGGGCTTATGTTTTGCTGATTCTAGGAATATCTTTAGTACAGTTGTCAATGAATATAGAGGAACCGGAGGGGTTAGGCTGGCACCTGTTTCACCCTAGGTGGATCGAGTGTAAATATATCTCTCTTCATAGGGTGCTGCGGGGCCATCCACCCACTCGGATTAGTCCTCTATTGGTGCTCCTTCCCCTTCCTATATATTTTTTATATATTTTTTATATTTTATATATATATATATATATATATATATATATATATATTTTTTTTTTTTTTTTTCGACTCTTCAGGTGGATTGCCATTAGAGGTTTGTTTGGGGTCCTTGTAGATGTCCTATAGCCTGTGCCCGAGTATATCCCCTCTTGGGGTAATTTCATCTGAGTTTCCCAATTTATCTAGACTCATATTCGATCTTAGACTCCTTTCCCTTTTGATTGGAGAGATGTAGTCTAATGTAAATAAGAGGTGACCTATGAACTGAGATAAAGATGTGAATAAATTATAAATATGTATAGATAAGGGTGGATAGAGTTTGTATGTGCTTCCCTACTCTCATATATATGTTATTTCAGTTTAATCTTAATTTTGTCTTATTGTATTGTTGCTCTGTGTTTCGGTTATTATGTCGGACATCACTATAGTCAGTAATTGGTCCGAATGAGGCCAATACAATAGAACATAATATGACTCAATATGGGTGGTGCTATCGCTATTATAGTGGCTGTTTAGACCTGTGGGTGTTGTTCCACATGACCAGTCTAATAACCACTAGTTTATTTGGGTTTGAAATAGTCTGCATATCTTTATTTTATCTTTCTGCCTTCTAATTGGTGGTATAACTGACATGGTATTGCTGACTTCGTTTGTCTCAATCTCTATATTTATATGTATGTGTGACTGTTTATCTATGTGCTCATATATCTATATATTCTGTATACATTTGTGTATTCTATACATGGATATAAGTTTTGTATAGTGTAGTTTATATTTTATATTGGATTAACTATTTATGTTATATGTACTATTTATTCTATTATAATAATAGTTTTATAATTTTGGGCTATGCTGATTTATATTTAAATGAGTATACATTCAGAAACCTGTATGCACACACTTCCCTGAGACCTAATGGAACAGGTGGACTCTCAGGTGTTTTCACTAATTTCATTCTCAGGTCTCTTTAAATAAGGAGACCGGATGGGAAAGAATATTCCTTCCCTCTGAAGAAACGACCAGCTCATGACGGTCGAGAAACGCGTCAGGGTGTTATAGGATCCAAACACTCCTCACAGATTTGGTTGCCATCGATTCCAGCATCAATCATCAATTGGACAGTCCGATCCTGGGTCTGGAGCCACCTGCATTGGTCCCTTTGCAAAACAGGGACCGTGGCTGCCGATCACGTGCCTGGAGCTAGCTGTCCAGTCAGATACTGAGAGGTGAACACAGGCGCCGCAGCTACAATCACCTTGGACACGCCAGGCGGTGCGTGCAATCCCGGCGCTGTGGACCAAAACTCTCGGGAAGCGGTAAGCATAACCGCTCTGAACACACTAAGTGACTAAAGTAGAGAGCGGCAGACGGAGACGCTCTAAATAGGTTGCAATATGAGATAAAGCCTGCTTCTACAAATTGATTATTTAGTTACTGGAAGCATTACTACATTTGCTACACTAACTGTTTCAATTCTTTCCTAAAAGAAACAATACTATGATTACGGTATAAATACATATATCATCATACAGGACGTGACTGGTGGATATAAATAAGGGTCTTTTACCATTCCTGGACTCTTTCTATATTGATTTCACTAAAGGACACCTGTGAAAATTATCTGGTAATCAGTAAAGTAACACCTGAGTGGAACCATAAAGATACTTGAGTGTTAGGGATCCTATACTATGAAATACATTTTAAAGTATTAAGTTGTTTTTAAATCTAGTTGCCAATTGGTATAGTTTAAATTTAATTTTTGTGTATGTGCAATTTTAGAGATAATAAATATGGAATAATTCAAGTCTATTTGCGCTCTCTTTTTTCCTTTTTTCTTATATAATACAAACCCGTGTCTCTACAGCAGATGGCCGTCGTTATATGTGTGGCGCTCTCCTAGCGGGCATGTCACATCTTACACCATTATAGTGACGTGACTGCTGGGGGGGACGGCAATGAGGGGCTCAGCCTGCAGCTGTCACACTTCCAGTGGTGTAGTAATGCTCTGCAGCTGTCACACTGCCAGTGGTGTAGTAATGCTCTGCAGCTGACACACAGCCAGTGGTGTAGTAATGCTCTGCAGCTGTCACACAGCCAGTGGTGTAGTAATGCTCTGCAGCTGACGTGTCACACACTGAGTAATGTCACACTGCCAGTGGTGTAGTAATGCTCTGCAGCTGTCACACTGCCAGTGGTGTAGTAATGCTCTGCAGCTGTCACACTGCCAGTGGTGTAGTAATGCTCTGCAGCTGTCACACAGCCAGTGGTGTAGTAATGCTCTGCAGCTGACGTGTCACACACTGAGTAATGTCACACTGCCAGTGGTGTAGTAATGCTCTGCAGCTGTCACACTGCCAGTGGTGTAGTAATGCTCTGCAGCTGTCACACTGCCAGTGGTGTAGTAATGCTCTGCAGCTGTCACACAGCCAGTGGTGTAGTAATGCGCTGCAGCTGTCACACAGCCAGTGGTGTAGTAATGCTCTGCAGCTGACGTGTCACACACTGAGTAATGTCACACTGCCAGTGGTGTAGTAATGCTCTGCAGCTGTCACACTGCCAGTGGTGTAGTAATGCTCTGCAGCTGTCACACTGCTAGTGGTGTAGTAATGCTCTGCAGCTGTCACACAGCCAGTGGTGTAGTAATGCTCTGCAGCTGACGTGTCACACACTGAGTAATGTCACACTGCCAGTGGTGTAGTAATGCTCTGCAGCTTTCACACTGCCAGTGGTGTAGTAATGCTCTGCAGCTGTCACACTGCCAGTGGTGTAGTAATGCTCTGCAGCTGACACGTCACCCAGTGAGTAATGTCACACTGCCAGTGGTGTAGTAATGCTCTGCAGCTGTCACACTGCCAGTGGTGTAGTAATGCTCTGCAGCTGTCACACTGCCAGTGGTGTAGTAATGCTCTGCAGCTGACACGTCACCCAGTGAGTAATGTCACACTGCCAGTGGTATAGTAATGCTCTGCAGCTGTCACACTGCCAGTGGTGTAGTAATGCTCTGCAGCTGACATAATAATAATAATAAAAATAATAATAATAATAATAACAACAGGACACCACAGGCTGCTCCTCCTGTATAATAATAACAGAAAACCACAGGCTGCTCCCCCTGCATAATAATAATAACAGGACACCACAGGCTGCTCCTCCTGTATAATAATAATAACAACAACAACAACAACAACAACAACAACAGGAGGACACCACAGGCTGCTCCCCCTGTATTATTATTATAACAACAGGACACCACAGGCTGCTCCCCTTGTATAATAACTATACAAGCTGCTCTCCATGTATAGTAATAATAACAGGACACCACAGGCTGCTCTCCCTGTATAGTAATAATAACAGGACCCCACAGGCTGCTTCTCCTGTATAATAATAATAATAATAATAATAATAATAGGACCCCACAGGCTGCTCCTCCTGTATAATAATAATAATAACAGGACCCCACATGCTGCTTCTCCTGTATAATAATAATAATAATAACAGGACACCACAGGCTGCTTCTCCTGTATAATAATAATAATAATAATAATAACAGGACACCACAGGCTGCTCCTCCTGTATAATAATAACAGAAAACCACAGGCTGCTCCCCCTGCATAATAATAATAACAGGACACCACAGGCTGCTCCTCCTGTATAATAATAATAACAACAACAACAACAACAACAACAACAACAACAACAACAGGAGGACACCACAGGCTGCTCCCCCTGTATTATTATTATAACAACAGGACACCACAGGCTGCTCCCCTTGTATAATAACTATACAAGCTGCTCTCCATGTATAGTAATAATAACAGGACACCACAGGCTGCTCTCCCTGTATAGTAATAATAACAGGACCCCACAGGCTGCTTCTCCTGTATAATAATAATAATAATAATAATAATAATAATAATAGGACCCCACAGGCTGCTCCTCCTGTATAATAATAATAACAGGACACCACATGCTGCTTCTCCTGTATAATAATAATAATAATAACAGGACACCACAGGCTGCTTCTCCTGTATAATAATAATAATAATAATAATAATAATAACAACAACAACAGGACACCACAGGCTGCTTCTCCTGTATAAAATAATAATAATAATAACAACAGGACACCACAGGCTGATTCTCCTGTATAAAAATAATAATAATAATAATAATAACAGGACACCACAGGCTGCTTCTCCTGTATAATAATAATAATAATAATAACAACAGGACCCCACAGGCTGCACCTCCTGTATAATAATAATAATAATAATAATAATAATAACAGGACACCACAGGCTGCTTCTCCTGTATAATAATAATAATAATAATAATAATAATAACAACAGGACCCCACAGGCTGCACCTCCTGTATAATAATAATAATAATAATAATAATAACAGGACACCACAGGCTGCTTCTCCTGTATAATAATAATAATAATAATAACAGGACCCCACAGGCTGCTTCTCCTGTATAATAAAATAATAATAATAATAATAATAATAATAATAATAATAACAACAATAACAACAGGACCCCACAGGCTGCACCTCCTGTATAATAATAATAATAATAATAATAACAGGACACCACAGGCTGCTTCTCCTGTATAATAATAATAATAATAATAATAATAATAATAATAATAACAGGACACCACAGGCTGCTTCTCCTGTATAATAATAATAATAATAATAATAATAATAATAATAACAACAACAACAGGACCCCACAGGCTACTCCTCCTGTATTATAATAATAATAATAATAATAATAATAATAATAATAATAATAACAACAGGACACCACAGGCTGCTCCTCCTGTATTATAATAATAATAATAATAATAATAATAATAATAACAGGACCCCACATGCTGCTTCTCCTGTATAATAATAATAATAATAACAGGACACCACAGGCTGCCCCCCCCTGTATAGTAATAATAACAGGACACCACAGGCTGCTCCCCCTGTATAGTAATAATAACAGGACACCACAGGCTGCTCCCCCTGTATAGTAATAATAACAGGACACCACAGGCTGCTCCCCCTGTATAGTAATAATAACAGGACACCACAGGCTGCTCCCCCTGCATAATAATAATAACAACAACAACAGGACACCACAGGCTGCTCCCCCTGTATTATTATTATAACAACAACAACAACAACAACAACAACAACAACAGGACACCACAGGTTGCTCCCCTTGGCTAATAATAATACTACAGGACACCACAGGCTGCTCTCCCTGTATAGTAATAATAACAGGACACCACAGGCTGCTCCCCCTGTATAGTAATAATAACAGGACACCACAGGCTGATCCTCCAGTATAATGATAATAACAGGACACCACAGGCTGATCCTCCAGTATAATAATAATAACAGGACACTACAGGCTGCTCCCCCTGTATATTAATAATAACATGACACCACAGGCTGCTCCTCCTGTATAATAATAATAACATGACACTACAGGCTGCTCCCCCTGTATATTAATACGCCATTACCTGATCTCTACGGATACTGAGGCTTCCTTTGTGTGGAATGGAATGCAGTGACCGGAAGTACGGTGAAACGCACAGGCCGGAAGCAAGAGTAAGGTGGAACGCACAGGCCAGAAGCAAGGTATGATTGGCACAGGCTGCTTCCTAGTTACTGGCCCCTCCCCTCCTATACCCCTCCACTGTAATGACTAATACAATACATGTCCTCAGTGTAGGAGGCCGACGGACATTTTCTTGTAGACCAGTCCGGCAGCAGCAAAAAGTTTCCTGGACGTATAGAGACGTCAGGAGCGGCGGCCATTTTCCCCTGGTCTGAGCTCCGCCTTCCTTCTATCATTCCCACAAGGCAGCAGGAGCAGAGAGCAGCCATTGCTGTGTCTGGCAGCAGGTAATGATATTATTATTATTATTCTATAGGCTGAGCAGCTCTGGTGTCAGGTTCTGTACTACAGGGGGAGCAGCCTCTGGTGCCTTGTTATAGTGCAGCTGGAGCAGCCTCTGGTGCTGCATTATCCCTGTATAGGTGGTTGACACTCTAGTGTCCTATTACCGTAGTACAGGTGGCGCAGACCCCGCCGTTACCATAATACAGGGGGCGCAGACCCCGCCGTTACCGTAATACAGGTGGCGCAGACCCCGCCGTTACCGTAATACAGGTGGCGCAGACTCCGCCTTTACCGTAATACAGGGGGGCGCAGACCCCGCCGTTACTGTGATACAGGGGACGCAGACCCCGCCGTTACTGTAATACAGGGGATGCAGACCCCGCCGTTACCGTAATACAGGTGGCGCAGACTCTGCCGTTACCGTAATACAGGTGGAGCAGACCCCGCCGTTACCGTGATACAGGTGGCGCAGACCCCGCCGTTACCGTGATACAGGTGGCGCAGACCCCACCATTACCGTAATACAGGTGGCGCAGACCCCACCATTACCGTAATACAGGTGGCGCAGACCCGCCGTTACCGTAATACAGGTGGCGCAGACCCGCCGTTACCGTAATACAGGTGGCGCAGACCCGCCGTTACCGTAATACAGGTGGCGCAGACCCGCCGTTACCGTGATACAGGTGGCGCAGACCCCGCCGTTACTGTAATACAGGTGGCGCAGACCCCGCCGTTACCGTAATACAGGTGGCGCAGACCCGCCGTTACCGTAATACAGGTGGAGCAGACCCTGCCGTTACTGTAATACAGGTGGCGCAGACCCCGCCGTTACCGTGATACAGGTGGCGCAGACCCTGCCGTTACCGTAATACAGGTGGCGCACACCCCGCCGTTACCGTAATACAGGTGGCGCAGACCCCGTCGTTACCATAATACAGGTGGCGCAGACCCCGCCGTTACCGTAATACAGGTGGCGCAGACCCCGCCGTTACCGTAATACAGGAGGCGCAGACCCCGCCGTTACCATAATACAAATGCCGCAGACTCCGCTGTTACCGTAATGCAGGTGGCGCACACCCCGCCGTTACCGTAATACAGGTGGTGCAAACCCCGCCGTTACCGTAATACAGGTGGCGCAGACCCCGCCGTTACCGTAATACAGGTGGCGCGGACCCCGCCGTTACCGTAATACAGGTGGCGCAGATCCCGCCGTTACCGTAATACAGGTGGCGCGGACCCCGCCGTTACCGTAATACAGGTGGCGCAGATCCCGACGTTACCGTAATACAGGTGGCGCAGACCCCGCCGTTACCGTAATACAGGTGGCGCAGACCCCGCCATTACCGTAATACAGGTGGCGCAGATCCCGCCGTTACCGTAATACAGGTGGCGCGGACCCCGCCGTTACCGTAATACAGGTGGCGCAGATCCCGACGTTACCGTAATACAGGTGGCGCAGACCCCGCCGTTACCGTAATACAGGTGGCGCAGACCCCGCCATTACCGTAATACAGGTGGCGCAGACCCCGCCGTTACCATGATACAGGTGGCGCACACCTCGCCGTTACCGTAATACAGGTGGCGCATGCCCCCATGTTACCGTAATACAGGTGGTGCAAACCCCGCCGTTACCGTAATACAGGTGGCGCAGACCCCGCCGTTACCGTAATACAGGTGGCGCAGATCCCGCCGTTACCATAGTACAGGTAGCGCAGACCCCGCCGTTACCGTAATACAGGTGGCGCATGCCCCCATGTTACCGTAATACAGGTGGCGCAGACCCCGCCGTTACCGTAATACATGTGGCGCAGACCCCGCCGTTACCGTAATACAGGTGGCGCAGACCCCGCCGTTACCGTAATACAGGTGGCGCAGACCCCGCCGTTACCGTATTACAGGAGGCGCAGACCACGCCGCTACCATAATACTAATGGCGCAGACTCCGCTGTTACCGTAATGCAGGTGGCGCACACCCCACCGTTACCGTAATACAGGTGGCGCATGCCCCCATGTTACCGTAATACAGGTGGTGCAAACCCCGCCGTTACCGTAATACAGGTGGCGCGGACCCCGCCGTTACCGTAATACAGGTGGCGCAGATCCCGCCGTTACCGTAATACAGGTGGCGCAGACCCCGCCGTTACCGTATTACAGGAGGCGCAGACCCCGCCGCTACCATAATACAAATGGCGCAGACTCCGCTGTTACCGTAATACAGGTGGCGCGGACCCCGCCGTTACCGTAATACAGGTGGCGCAGATCCCGCCGTTACCGTAATACAGGTGGCGCAGACCCCGCCGTTACCGTAATACAGGTGGCGCGGACCCCGCCGTTACCGTAATACAGGTGGCGCAGATCCCGCCGTTACCGTAATACAGGTGGCGCAGACCCCGCCGTTACTGTAATTAGGTGGCGCAGACCCCACAGTTACCATAATACAAATGGCGCAGACTCCGCTGTTACCGTAATGCAGGTGGCGCACACCCCGCCGTTACCGTAATACAGGTGGCGCAGATCCCGCCATTACCGTAATACAGGTGGCGCAGACCCCGCCGTTACCGTAATACAGGTGGCGCAGATCCCGCCATTACCGTAATACAGGTGGCGCAGACCCCGCCGTTACCGTAATGCAGGTGGCGCACACCCCGCCGTTACCATAATACAGGTGGCGCATGCCCCCATGTTACCGTAATACAGGTGGCGCAGACCCCGCCGTTACCGTAATACAGGTGGCGCAGACCCCGCCGTTACCGTAATACAGGTGGCGCAGACCCCGCCGTTACCGTAATACAGGTGGCACAGACCCCGCCGTTACCGTGATACATGTGGCGCAGACCCCGCCGTTACCGTAATACAGGTGGCGCAGACCCCGCCGTTACCGTAATACAGGTGGCGCAGACCCCGCCGTTACCGTAATACAGGTGGCGCAGACCCCGCCGTTACCGTAATACAGGTGGCGCAGACCCCGCCGTTACCGTAATACAGGTGGCACAGACCCCACCGTTACCGTAATACATGTGGCGCATGCCCCCACGTTACCGTAATATAGGTGGCGCAGACCCCGCCGTTACCGTAATACATGTGGCGCATGCCCCCACGTTACCGTAATACAGGTGGCGCAGACCCCACCGTTACCGTAATACAGGTGGCGCAGACCCCGCCGTTACCGTAATACAGGTGGCGCAGACCCCGCCGTTACCATGATACAGGTGGCGCAGACCCCGCCGTTACCGTAATACAGGTGGCGCAGACCCCGCCGTTACCGTAATACAGGTGGCGCAGACCCCGCCGTTACCGTAATACAGGTGGCGCAGACCCCGCCGTTACCGTAATACAGGTGGCGCAGACCCCGCCGTTACCGTAATACAGGAGGCGCAGACCCCGCCGTTACCGTAATACAGGTGGCGCAGACCCCGCCGTTACCATAATACAAATGCCGCAGACTCCGCTGTTACCGTAATGCAGGTGGCGCACACCCCGCCGTTACCGTAATACAGGTGGAGCAGACCCCGCCGTTACCGTAATACAGGTGGCGCGGACCCCGCCGTTACCGTAATACAGGTGGCGCAGATCCCGCCGTTACCGTAATACAGGTGGCGCGGACCCCGCCGTTACCGTAATACAGGTGGCGCAGATCCCGACGTTACCGTAATACAGGTGGCGCAGACCCCGCCGTTACCGTAATACAGGTGGCGCAGACCCCGCCATTACCGTAATACAGGTGGCGCAGACCCCGCCGTTACCGTAATACAGGAGGCGCAGACCCCGCCGTTACCGTAATACAGGTGGCGCAGACCCCGCCGTTACCATAATACAAATGGCGCAGACTCCGCTGTTACCGTAATGCAGGTGGCGCACACCTCGCCGTTACCGTAATACAGGTGGCGCATGCCCCCAAGTTACCGTAATACAGGTGGTGCAAACCCCGCCGTTACCGTAATACAGGTGGCGCAGATCCCGCCGTTACCATAGTACAGGTAGCGCAGACCCCACCGTTACCGTAATACAGGTGGCGCAGACCCCGCCGTTACCGTAATACAGGTGGCGCAGATCCCGCCGTTACCGTAATACAGGTGGCGCAGACCCCGCCGTTACCGTATTACAGGTGCAAACCCCGCCGTTACCGTAATACAGGTGGCGCGGACCCCGCCGTTACCGTAATACAGGTAGCGCAGATCCCGCCGTTACCGTAATACAGGTGGCGCAGACCCCGCCGTTACCATAATACAAATGGCGCAGACTCCGCTGTTACCGTAATGCAGGTGGCGCACACCCCGCCGTTACCGTAATACAGGTGGCGCAGACCCCGCCGTTACCGTATTACAGGAGGCGCAGACCCCGCCGCTACCATAATACAAATGGCGCAGACTCCGCTGTTACCGTAATACAGGTGGCGCGGACCCCGCCGTTACCGTAATACAGGTGGCGCAGATCCCGCCGTTACCGTAATACAGGTGGCGCAGACCCCGCCGTTACCGTAATACAGGTGGCGCGGACCCCGCCGTTACCGTAATACAGGTGGCGCAGATCCCGCCGTTACCGTAATACAGGTGGCGCAGACCCCGCCGTTACCGTATTACAGGTGCAAACCCCGCCGTTACCGTAATACAGGTGGCGCGGACCCCGCCGTTACCGTAATACAGGTAGCGCAGATCCCGCCGTTACCGTAATACAGGTGGCGCAGACCCCGCCGTTACTGTAATTAGGTGGCGCAGACCCCACAGTTACCATAATACAAATGGCGCAGACTCTGCTGTTACCGTAATGCAGCTGGCGCAGACCCCGCCGTTACCGTAATACAGGTGGCGCGGACCCCGCCGTTACCGTAATACAGGTGGCGCAGATCCCGCCATTACCGTAATACAGGTGGCGCAGACCCCGCCGTTACCGTAATACAGGTGGCGCGGACCCCGCCGTTACCGTAATACAGGTGGCGCGGACCCCGCCGTTACCGTAATACAGGTGGCGCAGATCCCGCCGTTACCGTAATACAGGTGGCGCGGACCCCGCCGTTACCGTAATACAGGTGGCGCAGATCCCGCCGTTACCGTAATACAGGTGGCGCAGACCCCGCCGTTACCGTAATACAGGTGGCGCAGACCCCGCCGTTACCGTATTACAGGTGCAAACCCCGCCGTTACCGTATTACAGGTGGCGCGGACCCCGCCGTTACCGTAATACAGGTGGCGCACACCCCGCCGTTACCGTAATACAGGTGGAGCAGACCCCGCCGTTACCGTAATACAGGTGGCGCGGACCCCGCCGTTACCGTAATACAGGTGGCGCAGACCCCGCCGTTACCGTAATACAGGTGGCGCGGACCCCGCCGTTACCGTAATACAGGTGGCGCAGATCCCGCCGTTACCGTAATACAGGTGGCGCAGATCCCGACGTTACCGTAATACAGGTGGCGCAGACCCCGCCGTTACCGTAATACAGGTGGCGCAGACCCCGCCATTACCGTAATACAGGTGGCGCAGACCCCGCCGTTACCGTAATACAGGAGGCGCAGACCCCGCCGTTACCGTAATACAGGTGGCGCAGACCCCGCCGTTACCATAATACAAATGGCGCAGACTCCGCTGTTACCGTAATGCAGGTGGCGCACACCTCGCCGTTACCGTAATACAGGTGGCGCATGCCCCCATGTTACCGTAATACAGGTGGTGCAAACCCCGCCGTTACCGTAATACAGGTGGCGCAGACCCCGCCGTTACCGTAATACAGGTGGCGCAGATCCCGCCGTTACCATAGTACAGGTAGCGCAGACCCCACCGTTACCGTAATACAGGTGGCGCAGACCCCGCCGTTACCGTAATACAGGTGGCGCAGATCCCGCCGTTACCGTAATACAGGTGGCGCAGACCCCGCCGTTACCGTATTACAGGTGCAAACCCCGCCGTTACCGTAATACAGGTGGCGCGGACCCCGCCGTTACCGTAATACAGGTAGCGCAGATCCCGCCGTTACCGTAATACAGGTGGCGCAGACCCCGCCGTTACCATAATACAAATGGCGCAGACTCCGCTGTTACCGTAATGCAGGTGGCGCACACCCCGCCGTTACCGTAATACAGGTGGCGCAGACCCCGCCGTTACCGTATTACAGGAGGCGCAGACCCCGCCGCTACCATAATACAAATGGCGCAGACTCCGCTGTTACCGTAATACAGGTGGCGCGGACCCCGCCGTTACCGTAATACAGGTGGCGCAGATCCCGCCGTTACCGTAATACAGGTGGCGCAGACCCCGCCGTTACCGTAATACAGGTGGCGCGGACCCCGCCGTTACCGTAATACAGGTGGCGCAGATCCCGCCGTTACCGTAATACAGGTGGCGCAGACCCCGCCGTTACCGTATTACAGGTGCAAACCCCGCCGTTACCGTAATACAGGTGGCGCGGACCCCGCCGTTACCGTAATACAGGTAGCGCAGATCCCGCCGTTACCGTAATACAGGTGGCGCAGACCCCGCCGTTACTGTAATTAGGTGGCGCAGACCCCACAGTTACCATAATACAAATGGCGCAGACTCTGCTGTTACCGTAATGCAGCTGGCGCAGACCCCGCCGTTACCGTAATACAGGTGGCGCGGACCCCGCCGTTACCGTAATACAGGTGGCGCAGATCCCGCCATTACCGTAATACAGGTGGCGCAGACCCCGCCGTTACCGTAATACAGGTGGCGCGGACCCCGCCGTTACCGTAATACAGGTGGCGCGGACCCCGCCGTTACCGTAATACAGGTGGCGCAGATCCCGCCGTTACCGTAATACAGGTGGCGCGGACCCCGCCGTTACCGTAATACAGGTGGCGCAGATCCCGCCGTTACCGTAATACAGGTGGCGCAGACCCCGCCGTTACCGTAATACAGGTGGCGCAGACCCCGCCGTTACCGTATTACAGGTGCAAACCCCGCCGTTACCGTATTACAGGTGGCGCAGACCCCGCCGTTACCGTAATACAGGTGGCGCGGACCCCGCCGTTACCGTAATACAGGTGGCGCAGACCCCGCCGTTACCGTAATACAGGTAGCGCAGATCCCGCCGTTACCGTAATACAGGTGGCGCAGACCCCGCCGTTACCGTATTACAGGAGGCGCAGACCCCGCCGTTACCATGATACAGGTGGCGCAGACCCTGCCGTTACCATGGTACAGGTGGCGCAGACCCCGCCGTTACCATAATACAAATGGCGCAGACTCCGCTGTTACCGTAATGCAGGTGGCGCACACCCCGCCGTTACCGTAGTACAGGTAGCGCAGACCCCGCCGTTACCGTAATACAGGTGGCGCAGACCCCGCCGTTACTGTAATTAGGTGGCGCAGACCCCACAGTTACCATAATACAAATGGCGCAGACTCCGCTGTTACCGTAATGCAGGTGGCGCACACCCCGCCGTTACCGTAATACAGGTGGCGCAGACCCCGCCGTTACCGTATTACAGGAGGCGCAGACCCCGCCGTTACCGTATTACAGGAGGCGCAGACCCCGCCGTTACCATAATACAAATGGCGCAGACTCCGCTGTTACCGTAATGCAGGTGGCGCACACCCCGCCGTTACCGTAATACAGGTGGCGCATGCCCCCATGTTACCGTAATACAGGTGGTGCAAACCCCGCCGTTACCGTAATACAGGTGGCGCATGCCCCCATGTTACCGTAATACAGGTGGTGCAAACCCCGCCGTTACCGTAATACAGGTGGCGCGGACCCCGCCGTTACCGTAATACAGGTAGCGCAGATCCCGCCGTTACCGTAATACAGGTGGCGCAGACCCCGCCGTTACCGTAATACAGGTGGCGCAGACCCCGCCGTTACCGTATTACAGGAGGCGCAGACCCCGCCGTTACCATGATACAGGTGGCGCAGACCCTGTCGTTACCATGATACAGGTGGCGCAGACCCCGCCGTTACCATAATACAAATGGTGCAGACTCCGCTGTTACCGTAATGCAGGTGGCGCACACCCCGCCGTTACCGTAATACAGGTGGCGCATGCCCCCATGTTACCGTAATACAGGTGGTGCAAACCCCGCCGTTACCGTAATACAGGTGGAGCAGACCCCGCCGTTACCGTAATACAGCTGGTGCAGATCCCGCCGTTACCGTAGTACAGGTAGCGCAGACCCCGCCGTTACCGTAATACAGGTGGCGCAGACCCCGCCGTTACCGTAATATAGGTGGCGCAGACCCCACAGTTACCATAATACAAATGGCGCAGACTCCGCTGTTACCGTAATGCAGGTGGCGCAGACCCCGCCGTTACCGTAATACAGGTGGCGCAGACCCCGCCGTTACCGTAATACAGGTGGCGCAGACCCCGCCGTTACCGTAATATAGGTGGCGCAGACCCCACAGTTACCATAATACAAATGGCGCAGACTCCGCTGTTACCGTAATGCAGGTGGCGCAGACCCCGCCGTTACCGTAATACAGGTGGCGCATGCCCCCATGTTACCGTAATACAGGTGGTGCAAACCCCGCCGTTACCGCAATACAGGTGGCGCGGACCCCGCCGTTACCGTAATACAGGTGGCGCAGATCCCGCCGTTACCATAATACAGGTGGCGCAGACCCCGCCGTTACCGTAATACAGGTGGCGCAGACCCCGCCGTTACCATGATACAGGTGGCGCAGACCCTGCCGTTACCATCACACCAGTCCAGCAACCAGCCACCACCCATCCTTTGCCACCCCTCCCCTACCCTCTTACCAACTCTGACATCTTTCTCCCTAGTATCTGGGGAGGATGTCATGGCCCTCATAAACTCCTCCCCCCCCACAACCTCCCCACTCGACCCTATCCCCTCCCACCTCCTTCGCTACCTCTCCCCTTCTGCCTGTTCCCATCTTGCCCGCCTTCTCAATCTCTCCCTCTCATCAGGCACTATCCCCTCTGCCTTCAAGCATGCTCTTGTCTCCCCTATTCTTAAAAAACCTACCCTTGATCCTAACACTCTCTCCAACTATCGGCCGATCTCTCTCCTCCCCTTTGCCTCCAAACTTCTTGAGCGTATTGTCTATAATCGCCTTACTGCCTTTCTTTCCTCTCACTCACTGCTTGACCCATACCAGTCTGGTTTCCGCTCTCTCCACTCCACTGAAACTGCCCTCACAAAAGTCTGCAATGACCTCCATGCCGCCAAATCTAAGGGCCACTACTCTCTGCTTATTCTTCTTGACCTCTCTGCTGCTTTTGACACTGTGGACCACCCTCTTCTTCTGCAAATCCGTCACTCTCTTGGTCTACGTGATACTGCCCTCTCCTGGCTGTCCTCCTACCTCTCTGATCGTTCCTTCTCTGTCTCCTCTCATGATGCTACCTCGCCCCCACTTCCACTAACTGTTGGTGTCCCCCAAGGTTCTGTTCTTGGGCCTCTCCTTTTCTCTCTCTATACGTCCTCTTTAGGTGAACTCATTAGTTCTTTTAATCTCCAGTATCACCTCTATGCTGATGACACTCAAATCTACCTCTCCTCCCCTGATCTCTCCACGGCTCTCCTCACTCGTGCCTCTAACTGTCTTTCTGCTATCTCTTCCTGGATGTCCCAGCGCTTTCTTAAACTCAACATGTCTAAGACTGAGCTGATCATCTTCCCTCCCTCCCGCACAACCTCACCTCCCACAATCTCATTATCCATTGATGGCACGACTATCTCCTCTAGCCCCCAAGTACGATGTCTTGGTGTAATCCTTGACTCCTCCCTCTCCTTCAAACCACAAATTCAGCACCTCTCACAAACCTGTCATTTTCATCTCAAAAACATTTCCAGGATCAGACCTTTTCTCACCCAGGATGCCACTAAGATCATTATTCACTCACTGATTATTTCCAGACTGGACTACTGTAATCTCCTCCTAACTGGCCTCCCTGACAATTACCTCTCTCCATCCCAGTCTATCCTCAATGCTGCTGCTCGGCTCATCTTCCTCACCAAACGCACTACATCCACCTCCCCTCTCCTACTAGCCCTTCACTGGCTTCCCTTCCCCTTCCGAATCCAATTCAAACTTCTCACCCTCACTTACAAAGCTCTCACCCAATCTTCTCCCATTTACATCTCTGACCTTATCTCCCTTTACTCTCCCACCCGTCCTCTTCGCTCTGCTAATGCACGCCGCCTCTCCTGTCTCCTGATTACTTCCTCCCACTCCTATCTCCAAGATTTTTCTCGTGCTGCTCCCTTCCTTTGGAATTCTTTACCTCTCCCCCTCAGACTCTCCACCTCTCTACAAAACTTCAAACGGGCTCTCAAGACCCATTTCTTTACCAAACCCAGCCAAATCTCATCCTAACCCCCTGTTCCATGCTCTCTATGTACCCCATCTGTGTCACCCCTGTCTGTCTACCCCTCCCCCTAGAATGTAAGCTCTCACGAGTAGGGCCCTCTTCCCTCATGTGCTCACCCTTTTCTTCTTTAATAATTCTCAACTGCCCAAATCACAGTTTTTGGGCCACCTGGAACTTATCTCTGTCATTTACTGGTGTAGTTATGCTTAGTTACCCTGTACTTGTCCAAAATTGATTTTAACTGTAAGTCACTGTTTTGATTATGTGCATATGTACTCTGTAATTGGGCGCTGCGGAACCCTTGTGGCGCCATATAAATAAATGATAATAACAATAATAATAAAATACCATGATACAGGTGGCGCAGACCCCGCCGTTACCATAATACAAATGGCGCAGACTCCGCTGTTACCGTAATGCAGGTGGCGCACACCCCGCCGTTACCGTAATACAGGTGGCGCATGCCCCCATGTTACCGTAATACAGGTGGTGCAAACCCCGCCGTTACCGTAATACAGGTGGAGCAGACCCCGCCGTTACCGTAATACAGCTGGTGCAGATCCCGCCGTTACCGTAATACAGGTAGCGCAGACCCCGCCGTTACCGTAATACAGGTGGCGCAGACCTAGCCGTTACCGTATTACAGGAGGCGCAGACCCCGCCGTTACCATGATACAGGTGGCGCAGACCCTGTCGTTACCATGATACAGGTGGTGCAGACCCCGCCGTTACCATAATACAAATGGCGCAGACTCCGCTGTTACCGTAATGCAGGTGGCGCAGACCACGCCGTTACCGTAATACAGGTGGCGCATGCCCCCATGTTACCGTAATACAGGTGGTGCAAACCCCGCCGTTACCGCAATACAGGTGGCGCGGACCCCGCCGTTACCGTAATACAGGTGGCGCAGATCCCGCCGTTACCGTAATACAGGTGGCGCAGACCCCGCCGTTACCGTAATACAGGTGGCGCAGACCCCGCTGTTACCGTATTACAGGAGGCGCAGACCCCGCCGTTACCATGATACAGGTGGCGCAGACCCTGCCGTTACCATCCCACCAGTCCAGCAACCAGCCACCACCCATCCTTTGCCACCCCTCCCCTACCCTCTTACCAACTCTGACATCTTTCTCCCTAGTATCTGGGGAGGATGTCATGGCCCTCATACACTCCTCCCCCCCCCACAACCTCCCCGCTCGACCCTATCCCCTCCCACCTCCTTCGCTACCTCTCCCCTTCTGCCTGTTCCCATCTTGCCCACCTTCTCAATCTCTCCCTCTCATCAGGCACTATCCCCTCTGCCTTCAAGCATGCTCTTGTCTCCCCTATTCTTAAAAAACCTACCCTTGATCCTAACACTCTCTCCAACTATCGACCGATCTCTCTCCTCCCCTTTGCCTCCAAACTTCTTGAGCGTATTGTCTATAATCGCCTTACTGCCTTTCTTTCCTCTCACTCACTGCTTGACCCATACCAGTCTGGTTTCCGCTCTCTCCACTCCACTGAAACTGCCCTCACAAAAGTCTGCAATGACCTCCATGCCGCCAAATCTATGGGCCACTACTCTCTGCTTATTCTTCTTGACCTCTCTGCTGCTTTTGACACTGTGGACCACCCTCTTCTTCTGCAAATCCGTCACTCTCTTGGTCTACGTGATACTGCCCTCTCCTGGCTGTCCTCCTACCTCTCTGATCGTTCCTTCTCTGTCTCCTCTCATGATGCTACCTCGCCCCCACTTCCACTAACTTTTGGTGTCCCCCAAGGTTCTGTTCTTGGGCCTCTCCTTTTCTCTCTCTATACGTCCTCTTTAGGTGAACTCATTAGTTCTTTTAATCTCCAGTATCACCTCTATGCTGATGACACTCAAATCTACCTCTCCTCCCCTGATCTCTCCACGGCTCTCCTCACTCGTGCCTCTAACTGTCTTTCTGCTATCTCTTCCTGGATGTCCCAGCGCTTTCTTAAACTCAACATGTCTAAGACTGAGCTGATCATCTTCCCTCCCTCCCGCACAACCTCACCTCCCACAATCTCATTATCCATTGATGGCACGACTATCTCCTCTAGCCCCCAAGTACGATGTCTTGGTGTAATCCTTGACTCCTCCCTCTCCTTCAAACCACACATTCAGCACCTCTCACAAACCTGTCATTTTCATCTCAAAAACATTTCCAGGATCAGACCTTTTCTCACCCAGGATGCCACTAAGATCATTATTCACTCACTGATTATTTCCAGACTGGACTACTGTAATCTCCTCCTAACTGGCCTCCCTGACAATTACCTCTCTCCACTCCAGTCTATCCTCAATGCTGCTCCTCGGCTCATCTTCCTCACCAAACGCACTACATCCACCTTCCCTCTCCTACTAGCCCTTCACTGGCTTGCCTTCCCCTTCAGAATCCAATTCAAACTTCTCACTCTCACTTACAAAGCTCTCACCCAATCCTCTTCCATTTACATCTCTGACCTTATCTCCCTTTACTCTCCCACCCGTCCTCTTCGCTCTGCTAATGCACGCCGCCTCTCCTGTCTCCTGATTACTTCCTCCCACTCCTATCTCCAAGATTTTTCACGTGCTGCTCCCTTCCTTTGGAATTCTTTACCTCTCCCCCTCAGACTCTCCACCTCTCTACAAAACTTCAAACGGGCTCTCAAGACCCATTTCTTTACCAAACCCAGCCAAATCTCATCCTAACCCCCTGTTCCATGCTCTCTATGTACCCCATCTGTGTCACCCCTGTCTGTCTACCCCTCCCCCTAGAATGTAAGCTCTCACGAGTAGGGCCCTCTTCCCTCATGTGCTCACCCTTTTCTTCTTTAATAATTCTCAACTGCCCAAATCACAGTTTTTGGGCCACCTGGAACTTATCTCTGTCATTTACTGGTGTAGTTATGCTTAGTTACCCTGTACTTGTCCAAAATTGATTTCAACTGTAAGTCACTGTTTTGATTATGTGCATATGTACTCTGTAATTGGGCGCTGCGGAACCCTTGTGGCGCCATATAAATAAATGATAATAATAATAATAATAAAATACCATGATACAAGTGGCGCAGACCCCGCCGTTACCATAATACAAATGGCGCAGACTCCGCTGTTACCGTAATGCAGGTGGCGCATACCCCGCCGTTACCGTAATACAGGTGGCGCATGCCCCCATGTTACCGTAATACAGGTGGTGCAAACCCCGCCGTTACCGTAATACAGGTGGAGCAGACCCCGCCGTTACCGTAATACAGGTGGCGCAGACCCCGCCGTTACCGTAGTACAGGTAGCGCAGACCCCGCCGTTACCGTAATACAGGTGGCGCAGACCCCGCCGTTACTGTAATACAGGTAGCGCAGACCCCGCCGTTACCGTATTACAGGAGGCGCAGACCCCGCAGTTACCATGATACAGGTGGTGCAGACCCTGCCATTACCGTAATACAGGTGGTGCACACCCCGCCGTTACTGTAATACAGGTGGTGCAGACCCCGCCGTTAGCATAATACAGGTGGCGCAGACCCCGCCGTTACCATAATACAGGTGGCGCAGACCCCGCCGTTACCGTAATAGAAGCGACGCAGACCCCGCTGTTACCGTAATTCTATACACAGTGCATTACAGCTGTGTCCTGTGGCATTGTACTATACAGGGGGAGCGGCATGTGTTGTCCTACTCTACAGGGAGAGGGGCCTGTGGTGTCTTGTTACTATTATTATATAGGGTGAGCTGCATGTATTGTCTTTCTATACAGAAAGAGTGGCCTGGGTTGTAATAATATACAGTGGTAGCTTCCTGTGTTATCTTAATATAAAGGGGTAAAATCCTGTGCTGTCATAGAATACAGGGGGAGCGGCCTGTGTTGTCATGATATACAGGGGGAGCAGCCTGTGCTGTCTTAGTATACAGGTAGAGCAGCCTGTGTTGTCATAATATACATGGGTACATGGGTAGCATCCTGTGCTGTCATAGTATACAGAGGGAGCGGCCTGTGTTGTCTTAATATAAAGGGGTAACATCCTGTGCTGTCATAGAATACAGGGGGAGCGGCCTGTGTTGTCATAATATACTGGGAGAGCGGCCTGTGTTGTCATAATATACAGGGGTAGCATCCTGTGCTGTCATAATATACAGCGGGAGTGGCCTGTGTTGTCATAACATACAGGGGGAGTGGCCTGTGTTGTCATAATATACGGGGAGATCGGACTGTGCTGTCATAGTATACAGGGGGAGCGGCCTGTGTTGTCATAATATACAGGGGTAGCATCCTGTGCTGTCATAATATAAAGGAGGAGCATCCTGTACTGTCATAGTATACAGGGGGAGTGGCCTGTGTTGTCATAATATACAGGGGTAGCATCCTGTACTGTCATAGTATACAGGGAGAGCAGCCTGTGTTGTCATAATATACAGGGGTAGCATCTTGTACTGTCATAGTATACAGGGAGAGCAGCCTGTGGTGTCATAATATACAGGGGTAGCATCCTGTGCTGTCATAGTATACAGGGAGAGCAGCCTGTGTTGTCATAATATACAGGGGCAGCATCCTGTGTTGTCATAGTATACAGGGAGAGCAGCCTGTGTTGTCATAATATACAGGGGGAGCATCCTGTGTTGTCATAGTATACAGGGAGAGCAGCCTGTGTTGTCATAATATACAGGGAGAGCAGCCTGTGTTGTCATAATATACAGGGGGAGCATCCTGTGTTGTCATAGTATACAGGGAGAGCAGCCTGTGTTGTCATAATATACAGGGAGAGCAGCCTGTGTTGTCATAATATACAGGGGCAGCATCCTGTGTTGTCATAGTATACAGGGAGAGCAGCCTGTGTTGTCATAATATACAGGGGTAGCATCCTGTGCCGTCATTGTATACAGGGGGAGCAGCCTGTGCTGTCATAATATACAGGGGGAGCAGCCTGTGCTGTCATAATATACAGGGGGAGCAGCCTGTGCTGTCATAATATACAGGGGGAGCAGCCTGTGCTGTCATAGTATACAGGGAGAGCAGCCTGTGTTGTCATAATATACAGGGGGAGCATCCTGTGCTGTCATAATATACAGGGGGAGCAGCCTGTGCTGTCATAGTATACAGGGAGAGCAGCCTGTGTTGTCATAATATACAGGGGGAGCAGCCTGTGCTGTCATAATATACAGGGGGAGCAGCCTGTGTTGTCATAGTATACAGGGAGAGCAGCCTGTGTTGTCATAATATACAGGGGGAGCATCCTGTGCTGTCATAGTTAGTTAGGACTTCGTGGGACTATGGGGGGGGAGTAGGAACCAACTCTAGAAGTTAATGGTTCTCTACTCCGCTGACAGGACACTGAGCTCCTGAGGGTGCTGATCGCAAGCCCACGAGGCGACCGCTCACTCCTGCAGCACGGCCGCCACCCCCTAACAGAGCCAGAAGAAAGAAGAGTGGTGATTATAACGCCGGTGCCCCGGGAAACGGGTCGCCGCGAGAATGGTGGCACAAGGGTGGGAGCACAGCTCTGACAGGCTGTTCTCCGGAAGGCTCAGCGGACACACGGTGTTAGGCGCAGTGAGGGGCATCCTGGGCCAGCGCAATACCCTACACTGGTCAAAATAACTTTCAAGGTCTAATCCACTGTTTGCTGCAGAAATACCTCAGGCCAGTATAATCTCTAAGTGCGGGAAGACGCGCCATTACAGGGGGCGGAGCTTCTCCTCAGAGCGGATCCAGCACTCACCAGCGTTATTTTCTCCCTGCAGATCAGAGGAACAGAACGCTGCCCTCCACATAAATCCAGCATACCTCTGCGGTACCAGGGTGTTATAGACAGGGAAGAGGGGGGGGGGGGGGGTGATTATAGTACTGAGTACCCCATTAAGGGTAGTTAGTCAGCCCCGGGCTTTTATCATAATAACTGCCTACAGGGGCGCTGTGGGGCTGGCTCCTTATACTCTGACTCTCTGAAGGTACTCTGGGGGAAACTGTGTCTGACATTTTCCTGTCTCTGTGTGTAAATATGTATTTCTCTGACGTCCTAGTGGATGCCGGGAACTCCGTAAGGACCATGGGGAATAGCGGCTCCGCAGGAGACTGGGCACATCTAAAGAAAGCTTTAGGATCACCTGGTGTGCACTGGCTCCTCCCCCTATGACCCTCCTCCAAGCCTCAGTTAGATTTCTGTGCCCGACGAGAAGGGTGCACACTAGGGGCTCTCCTGAGCTCTTTGTGAAAGTTTTAGTTTAGGTTTATTATTTTCAGTGAGACCTGCTGGCAACAGGCTCACTGCATCGAGGGACTAAGGGGAGAAGAAGCGAACTCACCTGCGTGCAGAGTGGATTGGGCTTCTTAGGCTACTGGACATTAGCTCCAGAGGGACGATCACAGGTTCAGCCTGGATGGGTCACCGGAGCCGCGCCGCCATCCCCCTTACAGAGCCAGAAGAGCGAAGAGGTCCGGAAAAATCGGCGGCAGAAGACGATCCTGTCTTCAGATAAGGTAGCGCACAGCACCGCAGCTGTGCGCCATTGCTCTCAGCACACTTCACACTCCGGTCACTGAGGGTGCAGGGCGCTGGGGGGGGCAGCGCCCTGAGACGCAATAAATCGATAAAAAAACCTTATATGGCTAAAATAAATGCATCACATATAACTCCTGGGCTATATGGATGCATTTAACCCCTGCCAAAACATACAGAAAAAGGATGATAAGGACGCCGAGAAAGGGGCGGAGCCTATCTCCTCAGCACACTGGCGCCATTTTCCCTCACAGCTCAGTTGGAGGGAAGCTCCCTGGCTCTCCCCTGCAGTCACTACACTACAGAAAGGGGTTAAAAAAGAGAGGGGGGCACAAATTAGGCGCAGTATATAACAATACAGCAGCTATAAAGGGAAAAACACTTATATAAGGTTATCCCTGTATATATATATAGCGCTCTGGTGTGTGCTGGCAAACTCTCCCTCTGTCTCCCCAAAGGGCTAGTGGGGTCCTGTCCTCTATCAGAGCATTCCCTGTGTGTGTGCTGTGTGTCGGTACGTTTGTGTCGACATGTATGAGGAGAAAAATGATGAGGAGACGGAGTAGAGTGTCTGTAATAGTGTTGTCACCCCCTAGGGGGTCGACACCTGAGTGGATGTACTGTTGAAATTGCGTGACAGTGTCAGCTTTGTATAAAAGACAGTGGTTGACATGAGACAGCCGGCTACTCAGCTTGTGCATGTCCAGACGTCTCATACAGGGGCCCTAAAGCGCCCGTTACCTCAGATACAGACGCCGACAGGGGTACTGACTCCTGTGTCGACGGTGAAGAGACAACCGTGATTTCCAATAGGGCCACACATTGCATGATTGAGGCAATGGAAAAAGTTTACACTTTTCTGATAATATGAATACCACCAAAAAAAAGGGGTATTATGTTTGGTGAGGAAAAACTTCCTGTAGTTTTCCTGAATCTGAGAAATAAAATGAGGTGTGTGATGATGCGTGGGTTTCCCCCCGATAACAATTGATAATTTCTAAAAAGTTATTGGCAGTATACCTTTTCCTGCCAGAGGTTAGGGTGCGTTGGGAAACACCTCCTATGGGGGATAAGGCGCTCACACGCTTGTAAGAACAAGGGCTCTACCCTCTCTTGAGATGGCCGCCCTTAAGGATCCTGCTGATAGAAAGCAGGAGCGTATCCTAAAATGTATTTACACACATACTGGTGTTATACTGCGACCAGCAATCGCCTCAGCCTGGATGTGCAGTGCTGGGTTGGCGTGGTCGGATTCCCTGACTGGAAATATGATATCCTAGATAAGGACAGTATATTATTGCCTATAGAGCAATTAAAAGATGCATTTCTATATATGCATGATGCACAGCGGAATATTTGCCGACTGGCATCAAGTATAAGTGCGTTGTCCAATTATTCCAGTAAAGTGGTCAGGTGATGCGGATTCCAAACGGCATTTGGAAGTATTGCCTTAAAAGAGGGGATGTACCCCAGGTCGCCTCTCAAAATAAGACGCCGTATTATCAGGCGCAGTCCTGGTTGGCAAGCGGACAAAAGGGTTCCTCTTTTCTGCTCGTAACAGAGGGAGAGGAAAATGGCTGCAGAGATCAGCCAGTTCCAAGGAACAGAAACCCTTTTCCGCCTCTGCCAAGCCCTCAGTATGACGCTAGGGCTTTACAAGTTCAGGCACGGTGGGGTCCCGTTCTCAATGAATTTCAGTGCGCAGTGGGCTCACTCGCAAGTAGACCCCTGGATCCTTCAGATAATATTTCAGGGGTACAAATTGGAATTCGAGACGTATTCCCCTCGCCGTTTCCAAAAGTCTGTTTTACCGTCGTCTCCCGCTGACAGGGAGGCAGTTTTGGAAGCCATTCACAAGCTGTATTCCCAGCAGGTGATAATCAAGGTACCCCTCCTGCAACAGGGAACGGGGTATTATTCCACACTATTGTGGTACCGAAGCCAGACGGCTCGGTGAGACCGATTTTAAAATCTAAAATCTAAAATCTTTGAACACTTGCATACAGAGGTTCAAATTCAAAATTGAGTCACTCAGAGCAGTGATTGCAAACCTGGAAGAAGGGGACTACATGATGTCTCGGGACATCAAGGATGCTTACCTTCATGTCAAAATTTACCCTTCTCACCAAGGGTATTTCAGGTTATGGTACAGAACTGTATCAGTTCGGACGCTGCCGTAGGGATGGTCCACGGCACCCCGGGTCTTTACTGAAGTAATGACCGAAATGATGATATTCCTTCGAAGGAAGGGAATTTTAGTTATCCTTTACTTGGACGATTCCCTGATAAGGGTAAGATCCAGGGAACAGTTGGAGATCGGTGTAGCACTATATCAGGTAGTGTTGCGGCAGCACGATTGGATTTTCAATATTCCAAAATCGCAGCTGGTTCCGACGACTTGTCTTCTGTTCCTAGGGATGATCCTGGACACAGTCCAGAAAGAAGGTGCTTCTCCCGGAGGAGAAAGCCAGGGAGTTATCCGAGCTAGTCAGGAACCTCCTAAAACCGAACCAAGTCTCAGTGCATCAATGCACAAGGGTTCTGGCTAAAAATGGTGGCTTCCTACGAAGCAATCCCATTCGGCAGATTCCACGCACAGTGGAACCTTCTGGACAAATGGTCCGGGTCGCATCTTCAGATGCTTCAGCGGATAACCCTGTCACCAGGGACAAGGGTATCCCTCCTGTGGTGGTTGCAGAGTGCTCATCTTCTAGAGGGCCGCAGATTCGGCATTCGGGACTGGGTCCTGGCGGCCACGGATGCCAGCCTGCGAGGCTGGGGAGCAGTCACACAGGGAAGGAATTTCCAGGGCTTATGGTCAAGCCTGGAGACATCTCTTCATATAAACATTCTGGAACAAAGGGCCATTTACAATACCCTAAGTCAAGCGAAACCCCTGCTTCAGGGTTAGGCGGTATTGATCCAATCGGACAACATCACGTCAGTCGCCCACGTAAACAGACAGGGCGGCACGAGAAGCAGGAGGGCAATGGCAGAAGCTGCAAGGATTTTCGCTGGGCGGAAAATCATGTGATAGCACTGTCAGCAGTGTTCATTCCGGGAGTGGACAACTGGGAAGCAGACTTCCTCAGCAGACACGACCTTCACCCGGGAGAGTGGGGACTTCACCCAGAAGTCTTCCACCTGATTGTAAACCGTTGGGAAAAACCAAAGGTGGATATAATGGCGTCCCGTCTAAACAAAAAACTAGACAGATATTGCGCCAGGTCAAGGGACCCTCAGGCAATAGCGGTGGACGCTCTGGTAACACCGTGGGTGTACCAGTCAGTGTATGTGTTCCCTCCTCTGCCCCTCATACCAAAAGTACTGAGAATCATAAGAAGGAGAGGAGAAAGAACTATACTCGTGGTTCCGGATTGGCCAAGAAGGACTTGGTATCCGGAACTTCAAGAGATGCTCACGGACGAACCGTGGCCTCTACCTCTAAGAAAGGACCTGCTCCAGCAGGGGCCTTGTCTGTTCCAAGACTTACCGCGGCTGCGTTTGACGGCATGGCGGTTGAACGCCGGATCCTGAAGGAAAAAGGCATTCCAGATGAAGTCATCCCTACCCTGGTCAAGGCCAGGAAGGACGTAACCGCAAAACATTATCACCGCATTTGGCGAAAATATGTTGCGTGGTGTGAGGCCAAGAAGGCCCCTACAGAGGAATTTCAACTGGGTCGTTTCCTCCATTTCCTGCAAACAGGACTGTCTATGGGCCTAAAATTAGGGTCCATTAAGGTTCAAATTTCGGCCCTGTCGATTTTCTTCCAAAAAGAACTGGCTTCAGTGCCTGAAGTTCAGACATTTGTAAAAGGGGTACTGCATATACAGCTTCCTTTTGTGCCTCCAGTGGCACCTTGGGATCTCAATGTTGTGTTGAGTTTCCTAAAGTCACATTGGTTTGAACCACTCACCACTGTGGACTTAAAATATCTCACATGGAAGTGACGAGTTAGCCCTGGTTTCAGCCAGGCGTGTGTCAGAATTGGCGGCTTTATCATATAAAAGCCCTTACTTAATATTTCATTCTGAAAGGGCAGAATTGAGGACTCGTCCTCAATTTCTACCTAAGGTGGTTTCTGCATTTCACATGAACCAACCTATTGTGGTACCTGCGGCTACTAAGGACTTGGAGGATTCCAAGTTGCTTGAAGTGGTCAGGACCCTGAAAATATGTTTCCAGGACGGCTGGAGTCAGAAAATCTGACTCGCTGTTTATCCTGTATGCACCCAACAAACTGGGTGCTCCTGCTTCTAAGCAGACGATTGCTCGTTGGATTTGTAGTACAATTCAGCTTGCACATTCTGTGGCAGGCCTGCCACAGCCAAAAATCTTAAAATGCCCACTCCACAAGGAAGGTGGGCTCATCTTGGGCAGCTGCCCGAGGGGTCTCGGCTTTACAACTTTGCCGAGCAGTTACTTGGTCAGGAGCAAATACGTTTGTAAAATTCTACAAATTTGATACCCTGGCTGAGGAGGACCTGAAGTTCTCTCATTCGGTGCTGCAGAGTCATCCGCACTCTCCCGCCCGTTTGGGAGCTTTGGTATAATCCCCATGGTCCTTACGGAGTTCCCAGCATCCACTAGGACGTCAGAGAAAATAAGAATTTACTTACCGATAATTCTATTTCTCGTAGTCCGTAGTGGATGCTGGGCGCCCATCCCAAGTGCGGATTGTCTGCAATACTGGTACATAATTATTGTTACCAAAAAATTCGGGTTATTGTTGTAGTGAGCCATCTTTTCTAGAGGCTCCTCTATTATCATGCTGTTAACTGGGTTCAGATCACAGGTTGTACAGTGTGATTGGTGTGGCTGGTATGAGTCTTACCCGGGATTCAAAATCCTTCCTTATTGTGTACGCTCGTCCGGGCACAGTATCCTAACTGAGGCTTGGAGGAGGGTCATAGGGGGAGGAGCCAGTGCACACCAGGTGATCCTAAAGCTTTCTTTAGATGTGCCCAGTCTCCTGCGGAGCCGCTATTCCCCATGGTCCTTACGGAGTTCCCAGCATCCACTACGGACTACGAGAAATAGAATTATCGGTAAGTAAATTCTTATTATCTCACATAATCATATCTAGGGACTCTGAGTCTTGTGCTGCAGAGTGTATCTTCTGCCGGGGAGTCTATACTATCCTCAAAACTGTACTGATCAGGCTTCTGGGGAAGAACCCCCAGGGGTGGCCTCAGCAAGGTGTACTATACCGTATTTTTATACACATATATCCCATACTGGGAAGGAGCCACAGTTTTGAGAACTCTGGGGATTCAAATCCCACAGCTGCACCTCTCACCCCAACTCTGTACCCTAGAAAGCGTAGTCTTGCCCAAATAATGCATATGAGGGGTGTAACATATGATTGAGGCTATTAGGGATGAGGAATCTTATTAAAATAAGAATTTACTCACCGGTAATTCTATTTCTCGTAGTCCGTAGTGGATGCTGGGAACTCCGTAAGGACCATGGGGAATAGACGGGCTCCGCAGGAGACTGGGCACTCTAAAGAAAAGATTAGGTACTATCTGGTGTGCACTGGCTCCTCCCTCTATGCCCCTCCTCCAGACCTCAGTTAGGGAAACTGTGCCCGGAAGAGCTGACATTACTAGGAAAGGATTTGGAATCCACTGTAAGACTCATACCAGCCACAACAATCACACCGTACAACTCGTGATACTATACCCAGTTAACAGTATGAATAACAACTGAGCCTCACTGAACAGATGGCTCATAACAATAACCCTTTAGTTAAGCAATAACTATATACACGTATTGCAGAAAGTCCGCACTTGGGACGGGCGCCCAGCATCCACTACGGACTATGAAAAATAGAATTACCGGTGAGTACGTTTTTATTTTCTCTGACCTCCTAGTGGATGCTGGGAACTCCGTAAGGACCATGGGGATTATACCAAAGCTCCCAAACGGGCGGGAGAGTGCGGATGACTCTGCAGCACCGAATGAGCAAACACAAGGTCCTCCTCAGCCAGTGTATCAAACTTGTAGAACTTTGCAAAGATGTTTGAACCCGACCAAGTAGCCGCTCGGCAAAGCTGTAAAGCCGAGACCCCTCAGGCAACCGCCCAAGAAGAGCCCACCTTCCTTGTGGAATGGGCTTTTACTGATTTTGGATGCGGCAATCCAGCCGCAGAATGAGCCAGCTGAATCGTGCTACAGATCCAGCGAGCAAAAGTTTGCTTTGAAGCAGGAGCACCCAGCTTGTTGGGTGCATGCAGGATAAACAGCGAGTCAGTTTTCCTGACTCCAGCCATCCTGGCTACATAGATTTTCAAAGCCCTGACTACATCAAGTAACTTGGAGTCCTCCAAGTCCTGAGTAGCAGCAGGCACCACAATAGGTTGGTTCCAATGAAACGATGATACCACCTTTGGGAGAAATTGGGGACGAGTCCTCAATTCTGCCCTGTCCATATGGAAGATCAGATAGGGGCTTTTACATGACAAAGCCGCCAATTCTGACACACGCCTAGCTGACGCTAAGGCCAACAGCATGACCACCTTCCACGTGAGATACTTTAGCTCCACGGTCTTAAGTGGCTCAAACCAGTGGGATTTCGGGAAATTCAACACAACGTTAAGATCCCAAGGTGCCAATGGACGCACAAAAGGGGGCTGAATATGCAGCACTCCCTTAACAAACGTCTGAACTTCAGGCAGTGAAGCCAGTTCTTCTTGAAAGAAAATGGATAGGGCCGAAATCTGGACCTTTATGGACCCCAATTTTAGGCCCATAGTCACCCCTGACTGTAGGAAGTGCAGAAATCGACCCAGCTGAAATTCCTCCGTTGGGGCCTTCCTGGCCTCACAGCAAGCAACATATTTTCGCCATATACGGTGATAATGCTTTGCTGTCACATCCTTCCTAGCTCTTATCAGCGTAGGAATTACTTCATCCGGAATGCCTTTTTCCGTTAGGATCCGGTGTTCAACCACCATGCCGTCAAACGCAGCCGCGGTAAGTCTTGGAACAGACAGGGCCCCTGTTGCAACAGGTCCTGTCTGAGAGGCAGAGGCCATGGGTCCTCTGTGATTATCTCTTGTAGTTCTGGGTACCAAGTCCTTCTTGGCCAATCCGGAACGTTGAGTATTGTTCTTACTCCTCTCTTTCTTACTATTCTCAGTACCTTGGGTATGCGAGGAAGAGGAGGAAACACATATACCGACTGGTACACCCACGGTGTCACTAGGGCGTCCACAGCTATCGCCTGAGGGTCCCTTGACCTGGCGCAATATCTTTTTAGCTTTTTGTTAAGGCGGGACGCCATCATGTCCACCTGTGGCAGTTCCCATCGCTTTGCAATCTGTGTGAAGACTTCTTGATGAAGTCCCCACTCTCCCGGGTGGAGGTCGTGTCTGCTGAAGAAGTCTGCTTCCCAGTTGTCCACTCCCGGAATGAACACTGCTGACAGTGTTTGCACGTGATTCTCCGCCCAACGAAGAATCTTTGTGGCTTCCGCCATTGCCATCCTGCTTCTTGTGCTGCCCTGGCGGTTTACATGGGCGACCGCCATGATGTTGTCTGACTGAATCAGCACTGGTTGGTTTCGAAGCAGGGGCTCTATATTTATGTGTAGAGAAGTCTCCAGACTTGACCACAGCCCTTGGAAGTTTCTTCCCTGAGTGACTGCCCCCCATCCTCGGAGGCTTGCATCCGTGGTCACCAGGACCCAGTCCTGTATGCCGAACCTGCGGCCCTCGAGAAGGTGAGCACTCTGCAGCCACCACAGAAGAGACACCCTGGCCCTTGGGGACAGGGTGATCAGCCGATGCATCTGAAGATGCGATCCGGACCACTTGTCCAACAGATCCCACTGAAAGATCCTCGCATGGAACCTGCCGAAGGGAATGGCTTCGTATGAAGCCACCATCTTTCCCAGGACACGCGTGCAGTGATGCACCGATACCTGTTTTGGTTTCAGGAGGTCCCTGACCAGAGATGCTAATTCCTTGGCCTTCTCCACTGGGAGAAACACCTTCTTCTGTTCTGTGTCCAGAATCATGCCCAGGAAAAGCAGACGCATCGTAGGAATCAGCTGCGACTTTGGAACATTCAGAATCCAGCCGTGCTGTTGCAACACTTCCTGAGAGAGTGCTACGCTGACCAACAACTGCTCTCTGGACCTCGCCTTTATGAGGAGATCGTCCAAGTACGGGATAACTATAACTCCCTTCTTCCGAAGGAGTATCATCATTTCGGCCATTACCTTGGTAAATATCCTCGGTGCCGTGGACAGGCCAAACGGCAACGTCTGGAACTGGTAATGACAGTCCTGTACCACAAACCTGAGGTACTCCTGGTGAGGTGGGTAAATGGGGACATGCAAGTAAGCATCCTTGATGTCCAGAGACACCATAAAATCCCTCTCTTCCAGGCTTGCAATAACCGCTCTGAGTGATTCCATTTTCAACTTGAATTTCTTTATATAAGTGTTCAAGGATTCTAAATTCAGAATGGGTCTCACCGAACCGTCCGGTTTCGGTACCACAAACATTGTGGAATAGTAACCCCTTCCCTGTTGAAGGAGTGGGACCCTGATTATCACTTGCTGGAGGTACAGCTTGTGAATTGTCGCCAGTACTACCTCCCTTTCCATGGGGGAAGCTGGCAAGGCTGATTTGAGGTAACGGCGGGGGGGAGTCACTTCGAATTCCAGCTTGTATCCCTGAAATACAATTTGTACAGCCCAGAGTTCCACCTCTGAGCGAATCCACTGGTTGCTGAAGTTTTGGAGATGCGCCCCCACCGCACCTGGCTCTTAGTGGAAGCAGGGGAGGACTTTTGTTCCTGGGAACTGGCTGCATGGTGCAGCTTCTTTCCTCTACCCCTGCCTCTGGCAAGAAAGGATGCGCCTCTGACCCTCTTGCCTTTCTGAGAACGAAAGGACTGCATTTGATAATACGGTGCTTTCTTAGGCTGTGAGGAAACCTGAGGCAAGAAAGTCGACTTTCCAGCTATCGCTGTGGATACAAGGTCCGAGAGACCGTCCCCAAACAACTCCTCACCCTTATAAGGCAAAACCTCCATGTGTTTTTTAGAATCAGCATCTCCTGTCCATTGCCGAGTCCATAAGACCCTCCTGGCAGAAAAGGACATTGCATTAATTCTAGAGCCCAGCAGGCAAATGTCCCTCTGGGCATCCCGCATATATAAGACAACGTATTTTTATATGGCCCAGGGTTAGCAAAACAGTATCCCTGTCGAGGGAATCTATGTCGTCTGACAGAGTATCTGTCCATGCTGCTACAGCACTACACATCCAGGCTGAAGCAATAGCAGGTCTCAGTAGAGTACCAGAGTGCGTATACACTGACTTCAGGATAGCTTCCTGCTTTCTATCCGCAGGCTCCTTTAGGGCGGCCGTATCCTGAGACGGCAGGGCCACCTTTTTAGATAAGCGTGTCAGCGCCTTCTCCACCCTAGGGGATGTTTCCCAACGTAACCTGTCCGTTGGCGGGAAAGGGTACGCCATCAGTAACCTCTTAGAAATCACTACTTTCTTATCAGGGGAACTCCACGCTTCTTCACATAATTCATTTAATTCATCAGATGGGGGGAAAGTCACTGGCTGCTTTTTCTTCCCAAACATATAAACCCTCTTGGTAGTAACAGGGTTAACCTCAGAAATGTGTAATACATCTTTCATTGCAATAATGATGTATCGGATGGCCTTGGTCATTTTAGACTGTAAATGTGTCTCATCATCGTCTACACTGGAGTCGGACTCCGTGTCGACATCTGTGTCAACCATCTGAGATAGAGGGCGTTTATGAGCCCCTGACGGTTTCTGAGTCGCCTGGGCAGGCGCGGGCTGAGACCCCGGCTGTCCCAAGGCTGCTGCGTCATCGAACCTTTTATGTAAGGAGTTGACACTGTCGGTTAAGACCTTCCACATATCCCGACGGGGGCGACACAACACTTATCTGCCCTTGCTCCGCCTCCACGTAATCCTCCTCATCAAACATGTCGACACAGCCGTACCGACACACCGCGCACACACAGGGAATGCTCAGACTGAGGACAGGACCCCACAAAGTCCTTTGGGGAGACAGAGAGAGAGTATGCCAGCACACACCACAGAGCTATATAACACAGGGATTTTCACTTATAATAAGTGATTACCCAATAGCTGCCTTATATGTCTTATTTGCGCCTAAATTTATGTGCCCCCCTCTCTTTTTTACCCTTCTTGTACCTGGATACTGCAGGGGAGAGCCTAGGGAGCTTCTTCCAGCGGAGCTGTGAAAAGAAAATGGTGCTGGTTGCTGAGGAAGAAGGCCCCGCCCCCTCAGTGGCGGGCTTCTGTCCCGCTTTCTGTGTAAAAAAATTACGGGGGTTTTTACATATATACAGTGCCAGACTGTATATATGTATTTTTATTGGCAAAAGGTACTTCAATTGCTGCCCAGGGCGCCCCCCAGCGCCCTGCACCCTGCAGTGACCGGAGTGTGTAAGTGTGCTGGGAGCAATGGCGCACAGCTGCGGTGCTGTGCGCTACCTTAAATGAAGACAGGAGTCTTCTGCCGCCGATTTCGTCGTCTTCAAGCTTCTGTTCTTCTGGCTCTGCAAGGGGGACGGCGGCGCGGCTCCGGGAACGGACGATCGAGATCAGGCCCTGTGTTCGATCCCTCTGGAGCTAATGGTGTCCAGTAGCCTAAGAAGCACAAGCTAGCTGCAAGCAGGTAGGTTTGCTTCTCTCCCCTCAGTCCCTCGTAGCAGTGAGTCTGTTGCCATCAGAAGCTCACTGAAAATAAAAAACCTAATAAATACTTTCTTTACTAGTAAGCTCAGGAGAGCCCACTAGGAGCACCCAGCTCTGGCCGGGCACAGATTCTAACTGAGGTCTGGAGGAGGGGCATAGATGGAGGAGCCAGTGCACACCAGATAGTACCTAATCTTTTTTTTAGAGTGCCCAGTCTCCTGCGGAGCCCGTCTATTCCCCATGATGCTTACAGAGTTCCCAGCATCCACTAGGACCTCAGAGAAAAATAATTGGACTGTCGAATTGTCAAATGTCGAAACGGATCCAACGTTTTTTTGTCGAAAAACGTGTTGAATTGTCGAATCCAATTCGACATTGTTTTTTCGTCGAAAGAGCCCCGGTTTCGACAACACAAAGGATTCCACACCAATTGAATACACCCGGATTTCACATCCCTAAAGAGTGTCTAAATTGTCAAAGAGGGTTGTGTTATCTATCCATAAGGTACAACCTCCATAAGGGATTGGGCTGATCGCAGATTGAGACTACTCTCTAATACTGTACATACAGGTGTAACTCAGTAACTTGGTCAGGCTCCTTACTTGATGATTTAGGTTCTAGGTATGACTGTGACATTTCCTTGTTTCTATGTCACATACAGGATTCTACAGACTTCTCGGCTGGTGGCCGTGACGGAGTTTGGCCTGCATGATGCAGGGTCTTCTGTCCTGGCAGCTTAGACATGCAGGGGACGGTGGCGACACCAATGGACTGCGGATACAGAGTAAGGTATGGCGAGTCTGTCCTTCACAGGTGAGACCCTGGTGGGGACGTGCTGGATACCTAACTATCCCAGCCGACTGCAGGTAAGTCGACATGTCTTCCTTCAGTACTAACCAGAATATTGTATCCTCCGCATACACTGCAACACATTTGAACCGCAAGGGTTACACATAAATCCAAGGGTTCCTCCACTTCCTTTAGAGGACATTGGGGAAAATCCAGAAAGCCTGCACCGCCAGGTTCCCAGGGACAGATTCGGGTTCTGCCTTCTCAAAGCCTTCGGTTTGATGGTGGACCTCGCTGCCTGGGGATCAGGCTGGTGGGGGAAATGGTTTCACTCAAACATCCCGGTGATATCATACCTAGGCCGCTAGAATGAGTTAGGTTGCCAAGGGGGCGGACTAGAGTTTCTAGTTTTCCCGCCTCACGGATTCTTCGGCTCGAGATTACTAGCTTCTCAGGCGAAGGGTACGATACTGCTGGTAGCTATTCAAACATTTGCGTTATCCGGTTCCACCTCATATCCTATACTGGCTCAACTAGGACTCTAAACTTCAGCAAAGCCAACTTTGACATGATGAAGGAAGCATTGAGGGACATTGAATGGGAAATTCTGTTTCAAGGAAAAAATAGGATTTTAATTCCTACCGGTAAATCCTTTTCTCTTAGTCCGTAGAGGATGCTGGGGACATTCAAAGAACCATAGAACCATGGGGTATAGACGGGATCCGCAGGAGACATGGGCACTTTAAGACTTTTAAGGGGCGTGAACTGGCTCCTCCCTCTATATCCCTCCTCCAGACCTCAGTTATAGGAACTGTGCCCAGGGTGGCTGCAGACCTCTCACCTACTAGAGGGCCGCAGGTTCGGGATTCAGAATTGGATCCTCCTAACCACGGATGCAAGTCTCAGAGGTTGGTGAGCAGTCACCCAAGGGGAAAACTTCCAAGGAAAGTGGTCAAGTCTGGAATCCATCCTCCCAATAAACATTCTGGAACTAAGGGCTGTGTACAACGGTCTTCTACAAGCGGCACATCTTCTGAAAGATCAGGCCATTCAGGTTCAGTCGGACAATGTAACGACTGTGGCCTACATAAACCAACAAGGCGGAACGAAGAGCAGAGCTGCAATGTCAGAGGTAACAAGAAAAGCACGAAGTGGTGCTGTCAGCGATCTTCATCCAGGAGAGTGGGGCCTCCACCCAGAGGTGTTCGCAGAGGTGACAAGTCTTTGAGGCATACCTCAAATAGACAAAATGGCCTCCCGCCTCAATAAGAAGCTAGGGAGGTACTGTTCCGGGTCGAGAGACCCACAAGCAGTGGCAGTGGACGCCCTGGTAACTCCGTGGGTGTTCCAGTCAGTGTATATGTTCCCTCCACTTCCACTCAACCGAAGGATTCTCAAACTAATCAAAAGAACAAGAGTTCAGGCGATCCTCATTGCTCTGGACTGGCCAAGAAGGGCTTGGTACGTGGATCTTCTGGAGTTACTGCTGGAAGATCCAAGGCCTCTTCCTCTTTGAGAGGACCTTCTGCAACAGGGGCGGTTCGCTTATCAAGACTTACCGCGGCTACGTTTGACGGCATAGAAATTGAACGCCAGATCTTAGCTCGGAAGGGCATTCCGAACAAGGTTATTCCTACCCTGAAACAGGCTAGGAAAAGAGTAACGTCTAAACATTACCATCGAATTTGCAAAAAGTACATGTCTTGGTGTGAATCCAAGTAGTTTCCTACGGTGGAGTTTCAACTAGGGCGTTTTCTCCTATTTCTGCAAGCAGGTGTGGATGTGGGCCTGCGTTTGGGCTACATTAAAGTCCAGATTTCGGCTTTGTCCATTTTCTTCCAGAAACAATTGGCTGTCCTCCCTGAAGTTCAGACTTTCTTAAAAGGGGCCTCCTACGGCACCTTGGGATCTTAATGTGGTGTTGCAGTTCCTCCAGTCGGATTGGTTCGAACCTTTACAGGAGGTTGAAGTCAAATTTCTCACTTGGAAGGCAGTCACACTTTTGGCATTGGCATCTGCTAGATGTGTGTCGGAATTGGGGGCATTGTCCTACAAGAGCCCCTACTTGATTTTTCAGGAAGATAGAGCTGAGCTCAGGATGCGTCAGCAATTTCTGCCGAAGGTTGTGTCGGCTTTTCATATCAACCAACCTATTGTGGTGCCAGTGGCTACTGACTCCTCAATTACTTCAAAATCCTTGGATGTTGTGAGGGCTTTGAAGATTTATGTGAAGAGAACTTCTCGTCACAGAAAGTCGGACGCTCTGTTTGTCCTGTATGATCCCAACAAGATTGAGTGTCCTGCTTCTAAGCAGACGATTTCTCGCTGGATCAGGTTTACTATCCAGTATGCTTATTCTATGGCAGGCTTACAGTGTCCAAAATCTGTTAAGTCCCACTCTACTCGTAAAGTGGGTTCTTCCTGGGCGGCTGCCCGGGGTGTCTCGGCTTAACAACTTTGCAGAGCAGCTACTTGTTCTGGGTCGAACACGTTTACTAAGTTCTACAGTTTCGATACTTTGGCCTCTGGGGAACTAAAGTTTGGTCAAGCGGTTCTGGAGGAACCTCAGCCCTCTCCCTCCCGTACTGGGAGCTTTGGTACATCCCCATGGTACTAATGTGGACCCCAGCATCTTCTAGGACGTAAGAGAAAATAGGATTTTAATTACCTACCGGTAAATCCTTTTCTCGTAGTCTGTAGAGGATCCTGTGCTTCGTATTGGTTCAGTATTGTTGGTTCAGCCGTTGCTGACTTGTTTTAAGCTGGTTAGCTTGGTTTTTCTGTTGTTATGTGTGAGCTGGTGTGAATCTCACCACTGCCACCACTATATATATTTCCTTCTCTCAAAGTATGTCCGTCTCCTCGGGCACAGTTTCTAGAATGGGTCTGGTAGGAGGGGCCTAGAGGAAGGAGCCAGCCCACACCAATCTTAAAGTGTCCATGGCTCCCAAGGGACCCGTCTATACCCCATGGTACTAATGTGGACCCCAGCATCCTCTACGGACTAAGAGAAAAGGATTTACCGGTAGGTAATTAAAATCCCATTATTACTATTATTAATTTTATTATATGTAGTTGTGGGGATTGAAAATATTGCTCAAATTCTAGGATATATTAAAGCAGAGACCAAAATATCCATGGCATGTGTAACAGATGATAATTGGAGCAGAATGAAGCAAATGTATATCACACTCCTGGGAGTGTCACTGTGACGTCACTTATATCTATAATAATAATACAGGAACATGACTGGGAAGGTGAGGGGATCTGGGTGTGTCACAGTGGCATCACGTATATCTATAGTCATAGTCCAGGGACATAACTGGGGAGGTGAGGGGATCTGGGAGTGTCACAGTGACATCACATATCTATAGTCATAGTACAGGGACATGACTGGGGAGGTGAGGGGATCTGGGAGTATTTTCAGTGATATTGATGTCTCCCCCATTTCGCAGGATTACACAGTAGTAAGGAAGACATCCAGTGAGTGTGAGACACCCAGCAGCCGTCCCTCTGTGTCAGTAGGACTGAGAAGGACACAGACCCCCGTTACGGTGCCTCCATCTCACTCACTGATGAGAGACACAGTGACAAGAAGATCCTGGAACTCACCAACAAGATCATTCAGCTGCTGACTGGAGAGGTAACTGCTGGGAATGGGGCATTATACAGTAACACCGGGGGATGTGTCTGGGTGATGACTGGAGAGGTTACTGCTGGGAATGGGGCATTATACAATAACACCGGGGGACGTGTCCAGGTAATGACTGGAGAGGTGACTTCGGGGAATTGAGAATTATTTAGTAACACCAGGGGATGTGTCCGGGTGATGACTGGAGAGGTGACTGCCGGGAATGGGACATTATACAGTAACACCAGGGGACGTGTCCGAGTGATGACTGGAGAGGTGACTGCTGGGAATGGGACATTATACAGTAACACCGGGGTATGTGTCTGGGTGATGATTGGAGAGGTGACTGCTGGGAATGGGAAAACTATACAGTAACACCAGGTGACGTGTGTGGGTGATGACTGGAGAGTTGACTGTTGGGAATGGGACATTTTACAGTAACACCAAGGGACGTGTCTGGGTGATGACCGGAGAGGTGACTGCTGGAATGGGGCATTATACAGTAACATCGGGGATGTGTCTGGGTGATGACTAGAGAGGTGACTGCTGGGAATGGGACATTATACAGTAACACCGGGGGACGTGTCTGGGTGATGACTGGAGAGGTGACTGCTGGGAATGGGACATTATACAGTAACACCAGGGGATGTGTCTGAGTGATGACTGGAGGGGTGACTGCTGGGAATGGGACATTATACAGTAACACCAGGGGATGTGTCTGAGTGATGACTGGAGGGGTGACTGCTGGGAATGGGACATTATACAGTAACTGGGGGATGTGTCTGGGTGATGACTGGAGAGGTGACTGCTGGGAATGGGACATTATACAGTAACACCAGGGGATGTGTCTGGGTGATGACTGTATCACTGTGTGTGTCAGGTTCCTATAAGGTGTCAGGATGTCACTGTCTATGTCTCCATGCAGGAGGGGGAGTATATAGAGGAACACAGGGGTCTGTACAACGACGTGATAATGGAGAATCACCCGCCCACATCACTGGGTAAGAGTAGACTGTCATGTAATGTACAGTGGAGAGCAGGTATGGGGGCCCCTATATACACACATCACCTGATAATCACATATATACACTGTACTCAGTCACTGTGTGTCTCCTACAGATGGGCCCAGTAACAGAGATACCCCAGAGAGATGTCCCCGTCCTCTGTATTCCCAGGACTGTACAGAGGAGAATCACAGGACCCCACAGGAGGATCAGGTAGGTGGGATTTAGGGTCTCCCCAATATACCAAAGTGACTGTCACTATATGATATGTAGAGAAGCTGTGTGTATTATACACTGATATTATACTGTTTCACCTCAGTCTAATCTGACTGTATGCAAATGTCATTATAGTGTTTCTTGTTTTTTTTTTAAGGTACAACGTCTGTCTGATATTAAAACAGAATATATAGAGGGAGAAGAAGAGACGTATGTGACTGATATAAAGGCAGAAGATATAGAGGGAAAAGAAGGGACGTATGTGACTGATATAAAGGCAGAAGATATAGATGGAGAAGAAGAGACGTATGTGACTGATATAAAGGCAGAAGATATAGAGGGAAAAGAAGGGACGTATGTGACTGATATAAAGGCAGAAGATAGAGATGGAGAAGAAGAGACGTATGTGACTGATATGAAGGCAGAAGATACAGAGGGAGAAGAAGAGACGTATGTGACTGATATAAAGGCAGAAGATATAGAGGGAGAAGAAGACACGTATGTGAGGGGTGATCAGCAGTGTAAGGAGGAGGAGATCCCTACAGATATCAGCACAGGTGAGTAATAAACATTTATTACAGAAGTCACATATTCTCATTGCTCAGTCACTACAGCAATCTCTTATCCTACACCCTCCTCCGCCATCAGCCCTGTTCTCAGTTGGGTGTTTCTAACACAAGGCTATCCATGACAAATATCACATGTAGAGAGTTATTACACACAACACTATAATGTTATTAAAAGTAACAAGCATAAGTTTATTATTAGTGATTATATATAAATGTGTATATATGTATGTATGTATATATTATAATTAGTATTGTTTTTTGTGGAGTGCCTAATTTATATGCATTTTGTTAGATGATGCAGGTTTGAAATATTTCCTGCTATACAGTAGACCTGAGATCACCAAATACAATTCGTATAAGATTCAGAAATAATATTAAATTTGAATCTAGAACTTCAAGTAAAACAGATTAAGAGCTTATCACAAGTACATATCTGTATAATCAGAAGACAAGCGTTTTGCACTTGTTGTCACCCTTGCATGGGCGGACTTGTTCTTATCCACTCCAATTCACGCAATACAAATTGCGTACACCAACGCGTTTTGTCAATAGTGACTTCTTCAGGGGTGTTTTCTGTTAAAGGCTTTATCCTCAAATATCAATTGTGCAGACTTGAAATAATTGTGTAACTTTCAGACGGTAATTGTGGACTTGTTCATGATGAACACATTCCTAATTACTTGTGAATAATAGTTCCTGCTCTGTGCAGTTCTGAGGTTATGACTTTAGGGAATGTAATGGCCAGATCCAATATTGCTCAATCTAAGGTCTCCCAGTAGTCTTACTACATATATAAATGTGTCTTGCACTCAGTATATTAACTAACAATAATAATCAGTGGAGTTTTAGTTCATGTATTGCTCAGTGCATTTAAGCCTGCAGCCCCCGACAAGGGACCCCACTATACTGCAGGTCCTACTCTATTGCTCAAAATAATTACCATAAAAACAGCTATCACATTAGTGTTAGACTTTAGGTTTGCTCTCAGCGGCGGAACAGTGGCTGAAAGGCTTGGATTGGTTTTAAGAGCACCAGTCTGACGTGCCACCACATCTCACGTGGCCCTCCATTTCACCAGATCTGGGACTGTGGGACTGTTTGACTGGGTGCGGCATTGTACTGTTGGTGCAGTTCCTGATGCGTTTGGAACGATTGGTGGTTGCTAGGCACCCTAAATGCCTGTGGTCCCGATTTGTCATGATCTACTTTCGCCCACTGTTCTGCCGCTGAGATTCTTGGTGTCCATGCTTCTTCCACTGTAGATGGATACTACTCACTGTCTACAAGGGATCACCAACAGACAAAAGCCGGTCTCGGGCAAAACCAATGGCTCCCTTTTGCCAGTCGCATCACGTGCACGACCCATGGTTCCATCTGAAAAAGAAACAATGTCTCAACAAATTTGCATTGTATCAATACCTCAGACATTTACAATGATCATCCAGTAGTTTTAGTGTCACCATCTACACGCTTGTGCACGTCCTGTGTCGTTAATATACCCGGTGGAACCGCCCATGTCGCCATCCGTTGCTCACTCCAGTACATCAAAGTGACGTCATCTGACACATGCTATGTCCGGGGACATGGAGAGAACCTCGTCCACGTGACCTATAGTAACCAATGGGGACAAAAGTATCAAGTAACCTGCCAACAAAACAGTGTAACAACACCGATCAAATTCTATCCTCTTAGATAGATATATATGTTCCTGTGGCAGGATCCACAGGTTATCCACAAGATAACATTGGGATATGATGACGTGACAGCGGATTTGCAACAAACGGTCAAAGCTTTCGGCCTCCCAGTATGCAACGGGCCTGTCCATATATCCCCGCCTCCTGGCTCAGGCAAATCAGTTTTTCTCCGGCTGGTTCCACAGGTTATCCACAGGATAACATTGGGATATGCCGGAGGGACAGCGGAAATAGCACCAAACAGTCACAAGCTTTCTGGCCTCCCAGGATGCATCAGGGCTCTTGCATATAATCCCGCCCACTGACTCAGTCAAATCAGTTTTTTGTTTGTTGCGGCAGGAGCCGGACCATGGTCACAGGGCTGCTGTTAGGGCAGCCCTAAGCTTTTATTATTTTATTTTTATAGTCTGTTTTGAGTGATCTTTCTGAACAGCGTCTTAAACGCATACTAGAAAGAGTCGCTCCAACAACTCCCCACCGGGTCGCAACAATGCTTACCTTCGCGGTACAGTGCTGTCTCGGCGGGCGTCTGTAACGGATGTTCTATCAGGTCCAGCAGATGTTACCAGGCTGTGGCCGGACCATGGGGAGAAGGTAAGGCATCGGTTTCCTTTTACTAGGGGTTTCTGGACACAGCCGCACTGTATTGGAGGAGACTACAAACAGTGGTTGATGCGCCGCCACTCTTAAGTGCAACAGCGCTACGCTTTAGGGACCATAGGCGCCAGGACTAGGTTGAGGCCGCGATCCCTAGAGTTTATGTCAACAAGGGGAGTCAGGCGCTCTCCTGGTCGCCCCTCCCCCCAGTTCATGACCAGTTTCCGTGCGTCTCCCGTCCATGAACTGATGGCCTCACTTCCGTCTCAGACGCTACAACGAGGGTACTCTGTCGCAGCTTGGGCCGCTGCGGTTGTGTACACTAGAGTTTCCGCCTAGACCGGGTCGCAGACAGGAGCGTCTGCATACACTTATCGTTCACTGAGCGTCTGTGTCCGTTATTGAGCGTCTGTGTCTCTCATCAGTTACCGGAGCGGCAGTGTACACTAGTATCGTCTGTATCTACTCAGCGTCTTTTGAGCGTATTGATAGATCATGGAAGTGGGGTGAGTCTCCCTGTATCCCACTCTACTGAGTAAGGGTTATACAGTACTAAAATTCCTTCTACTTGTTAGTATGAATTGTTAATTTTGGTACATATTGCATATGAGGCCTGTACAGTACTGTTGTTTTCTACAAAAATGTCTGAAAAACTTGTTATGATAGCTGTTAAAACATAAATACAGTAATTGTACTCCTACTTACTTGTAAAGTAATTGTTTGTGGTTGATTATATTCTCATATGACAATGTTTAATATTTAACATGTGACTGACTGCTAGTATGATTGCTGACTTTTATATGTTGTCAGTTTTATTCTGAACCTCAATTCAGGTGCACAGTTGTGGTCAGATTGATTTCACTTCTATATATTTATATATATATCTATATATGTGTGTGTGTGTGTGTGTGTGTGTGTGTGTGTGTGTGTGTGTGTGTGTGTGATTCTCAGTCACAAATTGTGTAATTGGTAAACACGGAAAAATTGACTATGTCTGTGAGCAGCAAAAGTTATGAGGATACCTTATCAGGCACTCCTACATCCTTAACATGTTTATCTTGTAAAACGGGGATTTTAGAAGGAATGGAACAGGTTATTACTTATGATGGGTTATGTACAAACTGTTATTCATATCGGCAAAGTAAAATGCAGACTTCGGTTCAACAACCAGTAGAACCACCATGGAGTATGTTCGCGCAGACCTTGTCTGCAATATTGTACAGATTAACTCCTGCAGTTCCACCCCAGGGAATAGGTTACACTATTAACCCATACATGCAGCTCCCTCCTTATGGTTTGGTTCCAGTAGCTGCTACAAGTAGCCAGGCTGTTAGGACCAGGGTAGATACATCCATGTTGCAGACTACACAAGATGATACAACAGATGAGGATACAGTGTATTCTAATACCCCATATGATGATCAGTCGCAGGGTTTTAGCTCAGAGGATATAGCTGAGCTTATTGATGCAATGAAGGCTATTCTCTCTTTGGAGGAATCAGCCAAGACAGTGTCAAAATCTAAAGCACCTGTGTTTAAACGAACAAAGACAGTTAGGACTGAATTTCCAGTATCAGAAGATCTGACGGAAATGATGAAAGGACCTTGGGCTACGCCTGGTAAAAAATATAAGATTCCGAAAAAATGGGATTCTTTTTATCCTTTTCCAGCTGCGGATTGTTCAAAAAGAGAAGTTCCTCCTAAAGTAGATGCACATGTAGTGCGACTTGTGCGTAAATCTGTTTTACCATTGCCGTCTACCTCACTGACTGATGTTACAGATAGAAGAATAGATGGTTTATTGAAAAATATTTTTTTCTCTCTCGGGGGCTGTAGTAAGGCCAGCTATGGCTTCAGCCTGGATGACGAGAGCGATGGTAGAATGGGCGGAGAAACTAGAAAAAGGCCTCTTCCCTTCCACAGGGGAGGCAGAATCTCTTTTAGGTCGTATAAAACAAGCTGCGCAATATTTGGAAGAAGCAGCAATTGATATGGGTACAATTGCTTCTAAAGCATCAGCCTTGACAGTAGCTGCTCGCAGAGCAGTTTGTCTACGTACTTGGAAAGCGGATGTAGAATCCAAGAAGGTTCTGGAAGCTCTGCCTTTCGCTGGTGATATTCTGTTTGGAAAACAATTGACAGATATTCTAGAATCGGAAGCTGAATCCAAGAAGGTCAGATTTCCGGCTAGTTATAACCCTAAGACTAGGGGTTCGAAATTTCAGCCATTTCGATGGCAAGGCAGAGCAAAAGGGAAAAGGAACCTAAGCAACCCCATTTCAATAAGTCAACTAGGGGTAGGAAGCAATGGGCCAATAGACGGCCGGTTTCCAAGCCAGAACAGAAGCCATCAGTCTGAGGGTACTGGCCTCCACCTGGAGGATTCCAGGGTTGGGGGCCGACTCCTTCAATTTGCACATATATGGCAGCAGTCGACGACAGATGCTTGGGTGCAGAAGGTGGTATCTCTCGGTTATGGTTTCCCCTTCAAGAGGCAGCCTCCTCAAAGGTTTTTTTGCACCAGTCCATCTCGAATAGAGTCAAAGGCCAGTGACCTGCAGGAAGCGGTTCAGAAATTGCTTCAGTCTGGTGTAATTATCCAAGTACCCCCAACACAATGGGGACAGGGGTTTTACTCCAATCTATTTTTGATGCAGAAGCCAAATGGTTCATTCTGACCCATTCTCAATCTCAAAATGTTAAACAAATAAATTTGGTTTCCAAGGTTCCACATGGAGACATTACGCTCCATAGTTTTGGCCATGGAACCGGGAGATTACATGGTATCTCTGGATATACAGGATGCTTACCTACATGTGCCTATAGCACAGTCTCATCAGTGTTACCTCCAGTTTGCCATCCTCCAGCAACATTTTCAGTTACAGGCTTTGCCCTTCGGGCTAGCAACAGCCCCCAGGGTGTTAACCAAAATTATGGTGGTTATGGCAGTTTATCTCCACAAGCAGGGGATAAGAATATTTCCATACCTTGACGATCTTTTAATCCTGGCACAATCTCAGGAATTACTTTTGAGCCATCTTCAACAGACAATAGTTTGTCTACAAAGACACGGGTGGCTCATAAACTGGGAAAAGTCGTCTGAGTCCGTCACAATGGATGGTTCATTTGGGGGCCATATTGGATTCAGGTCTACAGAGAATTTTGTTACCATGGAAAAAAATATCCAAGGTGCAAGTAATGACTCAGGAGTTGCTGCAGTCAGACTATATCAGTCCATGCAGCAATGCGACTGTTGGGTCTGATGGTGTCAACCTTCGACATGGTGGAATATGCACAATTCCACTCCAGACCTCTACAGCATCTCATTCTGACCCGATGGAACGGAAGACATCAGACAATAAAAAGACAGATGATTAATCTTCCAGTAGACGTAAGAAGGTCTCTAGCTTGGTGGCTACAGACAGACCATCTAAGCAAGGGGAGACCTTTTTGGGTAACGGATTGGCAAATCCTGACAACAGATGCCAGTCTTCAGGGCTGGGGAGCGGTGTTCGAAAGCCTCTGGTTCCAGGGAAAATGGACCATAAGGGAAAGTCGCCTGCCAATACATCTGTTAGAAATAAGGGCCATATACATGGCTCTAGTTCAGGCAAAGGACAGTCTGCAAGGAAGACCAGTCCAGATCCGTTCAGACAATGCTACAGCAGTAACATACCTCAATCATCAGGGAGGAACTCACAGCAAAAGATCGATGGAGGAAGTAACTCACATACTAAGGTGGGCAGAACTCCATCTCCCAGCATTGTCAGCAGTGTTTGTTCCAGGAGTGCTGAATTGGTAAGCGGATTTTCTCAGTCGACAACCATTCAGGAAACCGAATGGGCATTACACCCAGAAGTGTTTCAGACCATAGTAAACAGATGGGGGTTGCCAGAGATAGATCTCATGGCGTCTCATCTGAACAACAAAGTTCCGATATACGGATCAAAAACAAAGGATCCCGGAGCAATCCTTGTAGACGCACTGTCAGTGAATTGGGAGTTTCGTCTAGCATATCTGTTTCCTCCAGTCTCCCTGTTACCCAGGGTAGTGAGGAAAATAAAGCAAGCAAAGGGAGCCATAATTGTAATAGCTCCAGCTTGGCCCAGAAGGCATTGGTACACAGATCTGCTAAGGATGTCCGTGGAAGCTCCAATACTGCTCCCTCAACGTCCAGATCTACTAATGCAGGGTCCTTGTTATCACAGTCATCTCGATCGTCTGTCTTTGACGGCGTGGCTGTTGAGACCTCTATCTTAGAAGCAAGAGGATTTTCAAAACAAGTAATTCAAACTATGCTTAGAGCAAGAAAACCTTCTTCAGCTCGTATTTATCATCGAATATGGCAAGCCTATACTCATTGATGTAACGAAAAGTTTGGATCCAAGATCTTTTAAAGTATCCAGGATTTTGGATGGCTTCCTTGAGAGTTCAGGTATCAGCATTAACTTTATGGTTTCAGAAAAAGATTGCTGACTTACAGGATATGCGTACTTTCTTTCAGGGAGTGATACACATTCAACCACCTTTTGTTCCTCCTGCAGTTCCCTGGGATTTGAATCTGGTTCTTAAAATCCTTCAGTGACCTCCGTTTGAGCCACTTAAGAGAGCAGATCTTAAATGGTTGACGGCTAAAGTTCTCTTTCTACTGACAATGGCGTCAGCTAGAAGAGTGTCAGATTTAGGAGCACTATTGTGTAAGTCTCCTTTTTTCCAGATAAAGCAGTACTCAGAACTAGATCTGGTTATCTTCCGAAGGTGGTCTCAAAATTTAACCTTAACGAAGAGATTGTAGTCCCGGTTTTTCAGGTATCGGGACTTTCTGCGGGAGAAGCGTCGCTGGACGTGGTCCGTGCGTTAAGAATCTACGTGGATCGTACTAGTGCCATCAGAAAAACAGATTATCTCTTCATTCTCTACGGATTTCACAGAAGAGGATGGCCTGCTAGTAAACAGACGCTGGCGAGATGGCTCCGAATGGTAATTTCAGAAGCTAATTCGCGTGCTGATCTCCCTGTTCCGGCTAATGTCTCTGCACACTCTACACATAAGATAGGTCCTTCTTGGGCGGCACAACATGGTGCTTCAGCAGAACAGATTTGTAAGGCAGCCACATGGTCTTCCATTAACACTTTCATTAGACATTACTCCTTGGATACTTTTGCCTCTCATGGCGCTAAATTCGGACGAAATGTTCTCCTGTCTAATCAGGAGCGTCCCCACCGCTAAAAATGGCTTTGGGAATCCCAATGTTATCCTGTGGATAACCTCTGGACCCAGCCGAAGAAGTAGACGTTATGGTAAGAACTTACCGTTGATAACTTGATTTCTCCTATGTCCACAGGGATCCCACCGTGACGCACCTGATTTGAGGATCTTTACAATCACTAAACTTCTTCCCTCTTGTATGGAAGGGGGTACATTTGTGTTCTTATCGCCTGAACAGGGTTCTACATGATGTTCCTGCCTAAATTGCTGTGGAAACAACTGATTTGACTGAGACACTGGGCGGGATTATATGCAAGAGCCCCAATGCATCCTGGGAGGCCAGAAAGCTTGTGACTGTTTGGTGCCATTTCCGCTGTCGCTTCGGCATATCCCTATGTTATCCTGTGGATACCTATGGACATAAGAGATATCACGTTATCAATGGTAAGTTCTTAGCATAACGTCTATTTTGTTTGGTGCGGCAGGAGCCATAAGTTTTCTTATTTTATTTTTATAGTATTACTAAATTTTTTGAGTGAACTTTCTAAAAAAGCATCTTATACGCACCGTAGAGTCGCTCCAACAACTCCCCGCCGGGTCTCGACAACGCTTACCCACGTGTACAGTGAGGCAGGCACAGGTTCTGGTGAACCTTCATGGGCTACTTTGCACAGACATTATCCAATGTAGCTGAGCAGTTTATACCAACTCCTACACCAGTGATAGGATTCCCTATTAACCCATACATGCAACATTCATTCTGAGGTTTATACACCTAGGGAATTGTCAGCCTCTCAAAACAGCAGGCTGAAAGGCTGGTGGTAAGTAAATCACATAGACATGATACAACATCTTCACAGTCTACACATGATTTAGATGAGGATTCGTTGGAGGATGAGGACTCATTGCACTTCGGAAGGTCTGGACATTCCTGACATACCTGAGCTAATTAGTGCTATGTAAGCCATTCCATCCTTAGAAAAGGCAGCGGAGCCTGTGTTAAAAACTATAAAAACTAAGACAACTGTGTTTAAACATCCCAAAACAGCTGATGGAGATTTTGGGTTACGCCCAATAGGAAGTTAGAATTCCAGGAAATGGAATTCCAATTATCCTCGTCCAGCTGGGTACTGTTTAAAAAAAGGGAGGTGGCTCCCAAAGTAGATTTGCAGGTCTTAGATTGGTGCGAAAATCTACATTACTTTTGTTTTCAACATCAATAAATGATGTCACATGGGTGTGGCCTGACTGAAAAGGCAGCAGGAAACAGGATAAAGAAGCTCTTGCTTGTATAGGTCCTTTCTGCCTTTTACAGCTGTCCTACGGGCTCTTTCTGGCCCTTTCTTGCCCCTCTGTGTGTTTTGACACCCCGGTGTGTAGGTTGCGGCGACGGGGAGCCATTCATTTAGCTTTTGCAGGTTGCGGCCTACACCCGGATCCGAAGCTGCGGACTGAAATTGTGCAGTGATCCCACCGCGGGACCGGACCTCAGTGAGGTAGCGCTGCTACTCACCGAGGGCTGTGTGCCCTGTCCACTCTTGTGCCTAGCCGTGCTGTTGAAGTCGTGTGGAGAGGCTGACTGGGAATCAGCGGTGACTGCGGCGAGAGACACGGAGCGGAGCTGCTTTCCCGGCATCTGATGTGGCACATACTACGGGGATTGGTGGCCTCAGCAGGGACGCGTCAGGTTAGTCAGCTCACCCGCCTGCAGCCTGCTTTCTCCTACTGTCCGGCCGTTGAAGCCCTGAGTCGTGGCAGCGGGGAATACATGGAGCGCTTGCCTGTCATCACTCCAGCAGTGTCCCGGCATCTCCCCTCTCCTCCTAATCCATGGTGCTACGGGGGAATCTGGCGGAGCTGTTTTTTATAGAGGACATACACGTGGGATTCCTGTGCAGCCAGATACGCTACCCTGTGCCCCTGCATCCTAGTACCCTCTCCTCTCCTGCCTTATTACTGACCTGGTTCTCCCACCATAGCCGGCCAGTTTCTTCTGATCTGGGCTTCCCTGCCAGAAGTGCCATCTTGAAAACTGGCAATATAGCCACATGCCCTCCTGAAACCAGCCGCTTCTCTGGGAGCTACAGACACTGCCAGCCCATGATCAGTGCCCTTCACTACAGCCTCAGTGATTTCCGTCAGGGACTTCTGCCGCTGCGGCCCTACCTGGGCAGTAAGTGGTCGTCTGAACTGCTTTTATTATTATTATTGCCTGGCCTCCACTCCTACTCTGTCGACTCCCTCTGGTGGCAGACTGTGCTGACTACATCCTCCGTACTGTTTGACTGCTGTTGTGTTTTTTTTCTCCTGCTCCCCTCAATCCCCGCAAGATCCAATTAGAGCTCTTGGGGCAACAGTATAGCTACGGCGTAACAGTCCATGTGTCCAGGACAGTAGCAGGCTCCAGTTGCTGGCTCCTATAAATTACTTTACTGCTCAAGGATGGCATCTTCTTGCTATTACCCATAAACAACTGACCTCACGATGTTTCTGTAACCGATGGCCACTGGGGGTCTATGCTCACTGATGTCTCCCTATTTCCACACTTCAATACTTCTGCTATGTTGCTACTGGCCTCCTGACCTTGTTCTCTAATCTCCGTAATGTTATGCTGAAGAATGGGTAGAACTGGAAAATCATCTCATAAGAAAGCTAAACCTCGTCCTCAACAGGAAACCTCTCAAACTGACTTGAGACCTTTTCTTCTTCCTAATCAACTAACATTGAGCCCCAGTCCTGATCATTCAGAATCTTCTCCCATCCCGTCTTCTCCAAGTCCTTCCATGATGGCTTAAACCCATTGTTTAAACTCGTTGTTTAAACCCATGGCAAGCCAGGTGGGCTCTCTTCTTCACTCTGTTCTCCTTCAAACTCTTTAACCGCCCAGGAACCTTAAATCGAAGAGCAGATGCACTTTCTCGTTCTTTTCAAACGGATGATTCACTCAACTCCCCTGAGAAACAATTTATTCTGAATCCGGCTTCATTTGCTTCAACTCGTACTGTTCCTCTACCTCCTCCGGGGAGAACTTCTGTAGCACCAAAATTTTGCATGAAATTACGTACGTGGGCTCATTCTTCATATTTCATGGGTCATGCCGGTGGTCTTAAGACTCTCAAATTCATTCAGTGATTCTACTTGTGGCCTCATATTAAAATGGATGTCTTTGAATTTGTAGCAGCCTGTTCCAAGTGTGTTCAACATAAAAGTCCACAAACATCTCCCTTGGGTATTTTTCATACACTTCCAACACCTCAAAAGCCTTGGACTCACATCTCTCTGGATTTCATAACCGATTTGCCAGTCTCCAGAGGGCACAACACCATTTGGGTCATTGTGGAATGATTTTTGAAGATGGCTCACTTCATACCCCTCACCGGTCTTCCCTCTGTTGCTCAGCTATCCATATTATTTTTCTCATAGATTTTTCATTTGCATGGCCTTCCACAGGAAATAGTTTCTGATCAGGGTCCTCAATTCATTGCCAAGTTCTGAAAAGCTCTCTGCTCTGTCTTAGGAATCAAGTTGAACTTCTCTTCAGCCTACCATCCCCAGACTGACGGACAGACTGAAAGAGTCGACCAAGATCTGTAAACTTTCTTACGGATGTTCATGTTCCTTGCTCAGGAAGACTGGAAGAATTACTTCCCATTTGCTGAGTTTACATACAGTAACCTATATCATTCTTCTACCAATTCCACTCCTTTCTTCATTAACTATAGTTTTCATCCATGAGTTCCTTCCTTCTAATCTCTCCCACCTCTTGAGGTTCCTGCTGCTGAATCTGCTCTTCGAAAGTTCACTAAGATTTGGAGACAAATTCATAAGGCGCTACTTAAGACTTCCCAGAAATAAAAGACCTACGCTGATTGGAGACATAGGGCTGTTCCTCGTCTCAAAGTGGGAGATCGTGTTTGGATTGCCACCAGAAACCTCAGACTCAAAGTTCCTACCAAAAAGTTTTCTCCAAGATTCATCGGTCCATATCCTATCAAAAGAGTGTTGAATCCTGTTTCTTACAAGGTGACACTGCCTCCCTATTTGAAAATTCCCAATGCCTTTCACATTTCTCTGCTAAAGCCTCTTGTACTAAATCATTTTCTGACAGCTTTCCCTTAACCTCCAAGGTTCAAGCTGCTCAAAAGGAGGAATTTGAGGTTCATAAGTTTCTTGACTTCCGCAAGAGGTATGGTCGTCTCCAGTATCTCATGGATTGGAGAAGATATGGTCCGGAGGAAAGATCTTTGGTGGATGCAGAGGATGTTCATGCTCCAAGACTGAGTTGTGCCTTTCATGCCAAGAATCCCACTAAGCAGCGTGGGTGTTCGGAGACCACCATAAAAAGGGGGGTACTGTCAGCATCCGTAGTCTTACCTCCGGCTCTGGTCCCTGTGGCCTTCCTCTTAGCTGGCTGATGACACTGCGATGGATAGGAGCTACAGCAGCAAGGTCCTCCGGTGCGGCTGCCGGGCATCTGGAGGCTGGGGTCCGGGTACTGGGGAGCGGAGCATGGCAGCCGGAGGTGTCTGTTTCCAAGTGTCCTGTTGCTGGAGTGCGGCATCTGGGAGGCTGAGGCCAGAAGTAGTGGCTTTGTGCTGGTTCCATATGTGTCCTCTGTGCAGGAAGCCACCATGTTGGAGATAAAATCCAAGTCAATAGGTATCCCAGTTCACTTCCAGCCAATCAGGTACAGGCTTCCCTTATAAAAAGGGGTTGATGCTTAGCTATGTTGCCAGTACTTCAAGTTACTTGCTGCTGTAAGGTGCCCTGCGCTCCGCACTCCCAGGTTAACCCCTGGTGTCCTGGTTCTGTTGTGTCCGCCTGGTGGTCAGTTCTGTTATTGCAGTCCTTTGCTCCCAGTCCACCTGCTCTTGTGGTTTAACCACTGGGCCCTCTATCTGGTAGAGTGTCTATGTTTTGCTGATGGTGCTCACAGCGATACGCTCTTCAGCATTGTTTACAAATCACAAGTCACGTCTTCATTCAGTATTCTTCAGCATCGTTTACAAGTCATGAACCTTTTGTCTTTCAGAATTCACTCAGACTTCTCTCCTAGTTGTTGTGTATGATTGAGGTCTCATATAAACTGACTTCCTCTTTCTTCACTGTATCATTCTCGGTCATTGTCCTCATTCCCTACCCCTCTACATCTTTGGGCCTAAGACTTCAATCCATGAGTAAGAACTACATTCAGCCACCTCGTTTCCTGCCTTTGCCGATAGCTGCTCCCTCAGTCAATTATCAGTCGTCATATCCCCAACTCAAGCCAAGCATGACATGGAAGAAGGGGAATTCCTGGTTTCTCTGGATATTAGGGATGCGTATCTTCACATCCCAATATGGCCGCCTCTTCAGGCTTACCTCATGTTTGCACTGCAGCACAGTCACTACCAGGTCCAGGCCTTGCCTTTCGGTCTATCAACAGCACTGAGGGTGTTATCAGGGGTGATGGCAGAGATGTTGCTACAACTCCACAAGCAGGAAGTGAACATTGTGGGTAATTCCAAGTTGATTGCAGCAGGAAATTATTTAGCAGTTGGGCAAAACCATGTGCCCTGCAGGGGAGGCAGATATAACATTTGCAGAGAGAGTTAGATTTGGGTGGGTTATTTTGTTTCTGTGCAGGGTAAATACTGACTGCTTTATTTTTACACTGCAATTTAGATTGCAGATTGAACTCACCACACCCAAATCTATGTCTCTCTGCACATGTTATATCTACCTCCCCTGCAGTGCACATAGTTTTGCCCAACTGCTAACAAAAATCCTGCTGCGATCAACTTGGAATTACCCCCATTGTTTACAGAGCACAGTTGATGGAAAAGATCAGCCTTCAAACACGACTACTCACTGATCATGGGTGGATTCTCAATCTGCAGAAATCCCACCTAGAACCTACGCAGAGGCTTCAGTTCCTGGTAATGATATTGGACACGGTGTCTCAGAAGTTGTTCCTTCCTATGGACAAGGCAAAGACAATTCATACGATAGTATGTTCCATTTTGAAGCTGAACAAAATCTCGGTACATCTTTGCATACTGGGAAAGATGATGTCCTCCTACGACGCAATTCAGTACGGAAGATTCCATGCATGACCATTCCAGCTGGATCTGCTGGACAAATGGTCTGGGTCACATCTGCACATGCGCCAGATGATATGCCATTCACCAAACGCCAGGATTTCCCTCTTATGGTGGCTGCTGATCTCCCTCCTGGAGGGTCAACACTTCAGAATTCAGTATTGGATTCTGTTGACAACGGATGCAAGCCTCCATGGTTGTGGTGCAGTGACCCAAAGCACATGGAAGAAATGTGTCTCTTGGTGTGAGGGTCAACAGTATTCTGCTGTGGATTTTCATCTGGGACATTTATTGCACTTCCTGCAGGCTGTTGTGGATGTGGGCCTACGTTTAGGCTCCATAAAAGTTCAAATCTCAGCCTTGTCTTTTTCTTCCAGGGAACAATTGGCTGTTCTCCCAGTGGTCCAGATGTTCTTGACAGGTGTCCTTTATATTCGACCACCCTTTGTTCCTCCCACAGCGCCATGAGTTCTCAATTTGGTTCTGGCCTTTCTCCAATCGGTTTGATTGAACATTTACACAAGGTGGACATGGAGTATTTGACAGGCTATCATGTTGTTGGCCTTGAAATTAGGGGCCTTATCCTGTAAGAGTCCTTCTCTGGTGTTTCATGAGGATAGAGCGGTGCTTAAAACTCGCTGGACATTCTTGCCTAAGGTGGTGTTAGCATTTCATATCAATTGGCCGATGGTGGTTCTGGTTGTCACTGGCACATCTGTTACACCAATGTCCATGGACGTGGTTCGGGCTTTGGAGATTTATGTCAAGAGGCCAGCTCGTCTCAGAAAATCAGACTCGCTTTTTGTTCTCTATGATGCTTCAAAGATTGATTGTACTGCGTCGAAGTAGTCTATTGTGTGTTGGATCAGGCTTACGATCCAACAGGCTCACTCTTCGGCGGCTTTGCCGCTGCCGAGGTCTGTTCAGGCCCACTCCACACGGTCAGTGGGTTCTTCCTAGGTGGCTGTCCGGGGTGTCTCGGCTTTGCAATTATGCTGGGCAGCTACTTGGTTGGGTTCGAACACGCTGTTAAGTTTTAAAGGTTCAACACCTTGGCTACTGAGGACCTTCAGTTTGGTCAATCAGTTCTGATGGGGTCTCAGCACTCTTCCACCCGGTTTGGAGTTTTGGAACTTCCCCATGGTACTAAGACCATCCCAGTATCCCCTTGGACATTAGAGAAAATAAGATTTTTATACCTACCGGTAAATCCTTTTCTTCTAGTCCATAGGGGATACTGGGCCTCTATGCTTTGATATTTTCTAGCACAAGTTGTTCTTGTGTGTTGTAGTTTGGGTCTGCTTTTGCTGTCCCTATTTTCAAGTTGTGTTTAGTGTAGCTATCCTCTTGTTATGTTGTGTGCTGGTTCGTTCTCTCACAACTTTCTTGTCTCTTTTCCGCCTTTCAAAGTATGTCTGTCTCCTCGGGCACAGTTTTCCTAGACTGAGTCTACAGGAGGGGCATAGAGGGGAGGAGCCAGCACACTCTGAAGAAGATTTAAAGTGCCAGTGTCACAACTGAGGGCTTGAGCTGACAGGAGGAAGCCTCAGTTGTAGGGGCTGAGGTGAAGCTAAACTTCGGAGGTTTAATCAGACCCCTGGACATACGAGTAAGATGTAGAAAGGTTGCCCGAAGGTGTGACCACGACAACCAGGATTAAAAGTCAATAAAAGTTTATTAACAGAACTCCATGTATTCACAGCAGTGATAAATTAATGAAGATATACAGCAGATAAAACAGTTCCTGGATAACTATGGGTTTGGTAATGGCCACAGGGTACTGGTAGCAGTAGGTACAGTTCTTAATGTCCCAGAGATGGAATGTCCTTACCAGACCCGATGAGCAATTAGTCAGACTTCAGCGGAGCTATGGATTGGAGGTCAGGATCATGTGACTGAAACTAAGATGGCTGCGCCCATACCGGCCAATGGAGGGAAACCTTGTTTGTAACACCACATGGAGATTCCTCTGTAATGGCGGCGGTAAACACAGAGAACGCCGACTTGCGTCTCAAACCTCCAGCATGGATGGCCGCGACTGCAGTAGGTGAAGAGTGCCACATACCCTGTAGTGCGTTGAGAATAGGAGACGATGCCCGAGGCCCCGCCGGCAGGTGACGCCATGCCAGTTGCCCGGGCATTGGAAGGACAATATCCATGGATCAGCAGGATGAGACATGACATATAAATGCTAGCAACATAGCTGGAAACCGGGCCTAGGACACTGAGCCAGCCTTAGCAGACACCTGAAAGGTAAATAATGGCGTCCAGATACCCGGATCGTGACAGCCAGGCTCCAATGGACCCCATCTATACCCCATGGTACTAAGACCATCCCAGTATCCCCTACGGACTAAAAGAAAAGGCTATACCGATAGGTATTAAAATCCTATTATTTCAGAATAGCAGGGCCATCCTCGGTTGAAGGTATCACTGCGAAGGCGCAGTTTCGCATTACAATAACCTTAGTAGGAAATACCAATTTGTATTGTACATTTCCTTGGGTGGAATAGACGCCTTTTGGCCAGCGTCGCAGGAGAAATATCTGGAAATATCTGCAGATTATCCAGTCACTCAGCTGTGGATGAGGAAGGCAAAGCAGTCTGTAGAATGAGTTCTTTAATATGAAAAAAGTGGACCCTGAGCAGAGTGTCCCTCTGTGCTTGGATAGGGGCCTGTTTGGACTTTGGGAGTCTATGGATCCTATCAATAAGAAGGTCCGCGGCAGAAGCCTTCGGTGTAAGTTTCTGAAAAGAGGACCGTGGCATAATCATAAAGCTCAGCATTTGTAGCAGAATCTGGAACGCCCATTATTCTGATATTATTTCTCCAAGATCTGTCTTCTAAATCAATGACTTTATCACGAATAGAGGTCATGGGGAAAATTTACTAAGATGGGAGTTCTATTTAAGATGGGATGTTGCCCATAGCAACCAATCAGCTTTTACTTCTCATTAATCTAGCACCTTCTAGAAGGTAATACCTGAAACTTGATTGGTTGCTATGGGCAATATCCCATCTTAAATAGAACTCCCATCTTAGTAAATTTAGCCCCATGTCTTCCTGAAGGGTGTAATGTGCTGAAATCAGATCTTTGTGAGACGCAACAGTCTTTTTCATCTTAGTCTGTACGAGTGCCCATTTCCCTGATACTAGACCTCAAAAACTTGAATATTAGAGTTAAATTCTGAGATAATTTCAGTCCTTAAATGCAGATAACAGAATGTATAGAGCACAGGTTCTCAAACTCGGTCCTCAGCACCCCACACGGTGCATGTTTTGCAGATCTCCTCACAGAATCACAAGTGAAATAATTAGCTCCACCTGCGAACCTGTTATGATTCCCGTACTCCAGACCAGAGGAGATCTTATGGCAGAGGTCTGAGTACTGGAAAGATATACTGGTTGTGGGAGCAGGAGAGCCTAGTAACCCCTGGCGCCCTAACTCCGTTGTCTCGCCCGTGTTATCAGAAATCCCCTGCGAGACTATGGTTGCTTGAGCCCATGGCAGCCGCGTTCGAAGGGCGGATTATGTCTGCCCAACCCCGATGCCCCCTCAGGTCTTAATGGGAGACAAAGGGAAATCCGAGACAGGGTGATAACAAGGGGCCCTCTGACTAAGCAACCAGGCCAGGGGTTACAAGCTAACTAACTTAACCAAAGAAGTATGTGCGGACTAGCCGCCAGGGAAAAGGACAACCAAAGATCCACTGATCCGTCACTCCTATCCAGCACCGCTGGATACCAGAGTGGACCAGGGGGAGCGGAATCCTCCGCAAAAGCTCCAGAACACAAAGATACAAAATAATAAACAGTAAGCGGTCAAGCCGCAACACACGGCTACGCCGCGACTCACGAACACCACAGGATGTTAAAGGTGCTCGGTCAGACTCCAGGAATAGATGACAAACTTCCGAGTACAGGATCACTGAGGACAGGAACAACCGGATTGAGCAGGACTGGAAACTCTCTGTAACTGACACAGGCAAACAGGAAGCTATCACCGGCGTCTGTGAGAAGTCCAAAGGGTGCTTATAACTGTGAGCTCCCCAATCAGGAGCCAGACTGGGTAATCACAAGTAATGCCGTGCAGCTTGCATGCTGCACGGCCAGCACACCATTAATACAAATTAGAAAAGACCCAGCAACGGGGAACTCGGCCCGAACGTGGCGTCCCCGTTGCTAGGGTCTGAGCGGCTCCGTGCGCCCGGCGTCCAGCGTTGCCAGGGAGCCGGCGGCTGTACGCGCACGGCGTCCCTGGTTGCTAGGCGCCGGGCCGCACCGACGAGCGGACCCCGGCGCCTAACAGTACCCCCCCCCCTTGAGGAGGGGTCAAGGAACCCCTAAAGCCAGGTTTCTGGGGAAATTCTCGAAAAAATGCCCTCTTGAGCCTCGGGGCATGGAGATCCTTATCCAGGACCCAAGACCTTTCTTCTGGACCATAACCTCTCCAATGCACCAAAAAATAAAGCCGACCCCGGGACAACTTGGAGTCGAGAACCTTCTCCACCAAGAACTCCTGCTGACCCTGTACATCTATTGGTGATCTCCCCTGAGATATCTTACGAGGAAATCTACTGGACGAGACAAATGGTTTCAGCAATGAGCAATGGAAAGTATTTCCGATCCGTAAAGTTTTTGGTAAACGTAACCGGAAGGCAACTGGATTGACTTTTTTGATAATGTGAAATGGTCCAATAAATTTAGGACCCAATCTGGCTGAGGTTTGTCGAAGTTTAATGTTGCGAGTCGACAACCATACCCTATCTCCTACTTTAAAAGTGCACGGCCGCCGGAGCCTGTCAGAAAATCTCTTTTCCTGAAATGCCGCTTTTCTGAGAGCCAGGTGCACTTTTCTCCAAATGAGCCTAAGATGAGAGGTCAAGGTCAGTGAGGAGACAGAGGAATGTTGAAAAAAGGAATTAGCTCTGGGGTGAAAACCAAAAACTGCAAAAAATGGAGACACATTGGTGGAGGAATGACAGGCATTATTGTAAGCGAACTCCGCCAATGGAAGAAACTCAGACCAGTCATTTTGGAGTTTGGCCGAGTACAAACGCAAATATTGTTTTAGTGATTGATTAACTCGCTCAGTCTGCCCGTTGGATTGGGGATGGTAGCCTGACGTTAAAGATAATTTCATCTTCAATGAGACACAAAAAGATTTCCAAAACTGTGCAATGAATTGTGGACCCCGATCAGAAACAATATCAGTGGGTAACCCATGGAGTCTGAAAACATGGCGGAGGAACAAGACTGCCAATCCCTGGGCAGATGGCAATCGGGGAAGAGCAATGAAATGGGCCATTTTGCTAAAACGGTCCACTACCACCCATATGACTCGGCATCCGGCTGACAGAGGGAGGTCCACCACAAAATCCATGGAGATATGAGACCATGGCCTAAGAGGAACATTCAAGGGCATAAGCTGACCGATAGGCAAAGAACGGGGAACTTTATGCTGTGCACAGACCTGACACGAAAAAACAAACTCCTTAATGTCTTTGGAAAGACCAGGCCACCATACTGAGCGGAAGACTAATTCCAAAGTCTTAGCGATTCCCGGATGCCCGGCAACTTTGCTATCATGAAACTCCGTCAAAACAGTTGCTCTCAAAAACTCAGGGACAAAAAGACGACCAGCAGGAGTATTTCCAGGAGCTTGATGTTGAAGCAGCTTTAACTGGGTAAATAAATCCTGTGTGAGGCCTGCCCGAATGACTGAAGACGGAAGTATGGGAGTAACAGGACTGTTGTCTTGAACTGGAAGAAAACTGCGTGACAGGGCATCTGCCTTGGTATTCTTGGAACCTGGCCTGAAGGTGATAATGAATTTGAAACGAGTAAAAAATAAAGCCCAACGAGCCTGCCGGGCATTCAGTCGTTTAGCTGATTCAATGTATTGAAGATTTTTGTGATCAGTCAAAACTGAAATGATATGAGTCGCTCCCTCAAGCCAATGCCTCCACTCCTCGAAAGCCCATTTAATAGCCAGCAATTCCCGGTTACCAACATCGTAGTTGGATTCAGCAGAAGAGAATTTCCTGGACATAAAGGCACAAGGATGTAATTCAAGGGAATCCGGATCCTTCTGAGACAGGATAGCCCCTACTCCAACCTCTGAGGCATCAACCTCAACAATGAAAGGCAATTCTGGGTTGGGGTGTCTGAGGACAGGGGCTGAGACAAAGGCTTGTTTCAAGGCCTGAAAAGATAACTCAGCTTCACGTGACCAATTGGTAGGATCTGCTCCCTTTTTAGTCAGTGCCACAATGGGAGCAACTAGGTCAGAGAAAGAGTGAATAAATCTTCTATAGTAGTTCGCAAACCCTAAAAAGCGCTGAATTGCTTTTAAGTTGGTGGGTTGCGCCCAACTGAGGATGGCTTGGAGCTTTTTTGGTTCCATACGGAATCCCCGAGGGGAAATAATGTATCCTAAAAAGGATACCTCCGTGACATGAAATTCACACTTCTCCAGCTTGGCATATAGGTGATTTTCACGTAATTTTTTTAGAACCTGACGCACCTGGGTAACATGTTGTTCTACAGAGTCAGAATAAATCAAAATATCGTCTAAGTAGACTACAACGAATTTTCCAAGAAATTCACGGAGCACATCGTTAATGAGATCCTGGAAAACTGCCGGAGCGTTAGACAGGCCGAGTGGCATAACCAGATACTCATAGTGGCCTGACTGAGTACTGAATGCCGTTTTCCACTCATCCCCTGACTTGATTCTGATGAGGTTATATGCTCCTCTCAGGTCAATCTTAGAAAAATTCACAGCCGAACGTAGCTGATCAAAGAGGACAGAGATCAGTGGCAGAGGGTAAGTATTTTTTACTGAGATTTTATTCAAGGCTCTAAAGTCAATGCAGGGTCTGAGTGAACCATCCTTCTTCTCTACGAAAAAGAAGCCTGCACTTAAAGGGGATTTAGATGGCCTGATAAATCCTTTCCCTAGGCTTTCTTTAACATACTCATTCATGGCCACGGTTTCAGGTCCAGACAATGCATATAACCTTCCCTTAGGCAAAGTGGCACCAGGAATTAGCTCAATAGCGCAATCATAAGGCCTATGGGGAGGCAGAATATCCGCATTGCCCTTGGAAAAAACATCAACAAAATCCTGGTATTCCACAGGAATGGGTGCGGGAATGGCAGCAGCTATTCTGATGGGAAGCGTAATACATTCTTTATTACAGATGGTACCCCATTGTGAGATCTCCCCCGACTGCCAATCAATGATGGGATTATGAAAGGCCAGCCAAGGGTGACCCAGAACCACTGGAACTGCTGGGCAATGGGTGAGGAAAAACTCAATTTTTTCAGAATGCAGAGCTCCTACCGAGAGTAGAACAGGAGGTGTACAGAGAGAAATAACCCCATTGGACAAGGGACTCCCATCTAAACCATGCATGGTGATACACCTACCCAAGGCTAACTGAGGAATACCTAAGGTCTTGGCCCATGTTAAATCCATAAAGTTCCCTGCAGCTCCACTGTCCACAAAAACAGAGACCGAGGAACAGAGGCTGCCAAAGGAAACTTTAGCTGGGACTAACAGTGAATTATTTGAGGAGATAAGCTGCAGACCAAAGTGAACCCCCTCACAATTCACTTGGTCGAGACGTTTCCCGACTTGTTCGGACAACTACGGGCAAAATGTCCCTTACCTCCACAGTATAAACAAAGACCAGAATTTTGCCTTCTGGTTCTTTCTTCAGGAGACAGTTTGGAGAGACCTATCTGCATAGGCTCCTCTATGTCCACAGGGATGGAAAAAACACAAGGAGTTGACCCGACAGATGCTCCTTTTTCAGCCCTCCGCTCTCTGAGCCGACGATCAATCTTAATAGAGAGCTCCATGAGTTTATCGAGAGTCTCAGGAGCGGGATACTGAAGGAGACTGTCTTTTATAGACTCAGATAAGCCGAGGCGAAACTGACTGCGCAGGGCTGGGTCATTCCATCCACAGTCGTTCGACCAACGGCGAAACTCCGTACAATAATTCTCTGCGGGATTCCTACCCTGTCTGAGAGCACGCAACTGAGTCTCGGCGGATGCCTCTCTATCAGGGTCGTCATATAACAGTCCTAAAGACTTCAGAAAGGCGTCTACAGAAAATAAAGCCGGATCGTCTGTCTTTAAACCAAAAGCCCAGGTCTGAGGATCCCCCTGAAGCAGAGAAATAATAATTCCAACCCGCTGAGCCTCCGTACCTGAGGAGACTGGTCTCAAACGAAAATAAAGTTTACAAGACTCTTTAAAATTAAAAAACTGTTTTCTATCCCCAGAAAAACGGTCAGGCAGATGCATTTTTGGTTCAGGAATGACCCTTGGGAAAGTCCGTAACAGATCTTCCTGTGACCTCACCCGAAGGGACAGATCCTGAACCATCTGAGTAAGTTCTTGAATCTGGCTAACTAGAAGCTGGCCAGGATTTGGCCCGACACCGGTGGGATTCATGAGGCCGACAAATCTCCCAACTGAACAAGGGAAAAATTAACTCCTGTTAATTTTAAATTTTAGTCTGGCCGGTGATAATGTTATGATTCCCGTACTCCAGACCAGAGGAGATCTTATGGCAGAGGTCTGAGTACTGGAAAGATATACTGGTTGTGGGAGCAGGAGAGCCTAGTAACCCCTGGCGCCCTAACTCCGTTGTCTTGCCCGTGTTATCAGAAATCCCCTGCGAGACTATGGTTGCTTGAGCCCATGGCAGCCGCGTTCGAAGGGCGGATTATGTCTGCCCAACCCCGATGCCCCCTCAGGTCTTAATGGGAGACAAAGGGAAATCTGAGACAGGGTGATAACAAGGGGCCCTCTGACTAAGCAACCAGGCCAGGGGTTACAAGCTAACTAACTTAACCAAAGAAGTATGTGCGGACTAGCCGCCAGGGAAAAGGACAACCAAAGATCCACTGATCCGTCACTCCTATCCAGCACCGCTGGATACCAGAGTGGACCAGGGGGAGCGGAATCCTCCGCAAAAGCTCCAGAACACAAAGATACAAAATAATAAACAGTAAGCAGTCAAGCCGCAACACACGGCTACGCCGCGACTCACGAACACCACAGGATGTTAAAGGTGCTCGGTCAGACTCCAGGAATAGATGACAAACTTCCGAGTACAGGATCACTGAGGACAGGAACAACCGGATTGAGCAGGACTGGAAACTCTCTGTAACTGACACAGGCAAACAGGAAGCTATCACCGGCGTCTGTGAGAAGTCCAAAGGGTGCTTATAACTGTGAGCTCCCCAATCAGGAGCCAGACTGGGTAATCACAAGTAATGCCGTGCAGCTTGCATGCTGCACGGCCAGCACACCATTAATACAAATTAGAAAAGACCCAGCAACGGGGAACGCGGCCCGAACGTGGCGTCCCCGTTGCTAGGGTCTGAGCGGCTCCGTGCGCCCGGCGTCCAGCGTTGCCAGGGAGCCGGCGGCTGTACGCGCACGGCGTCCCTGGTTGCTAGGCGCCGGGCCGCACCGACGAGCGGACCCCGGCGCCTAACAGAACCTTTAAAAATGTGTCAGTGAGTAATTAATACACCTGTGCACCTGCTGGGTTACCTGCAAAACATGCACTGTGTGGGGTCCTGAGGACCGAGTTTGAGAACCACTGGTATAGAGCGTAGAGTAACAGGACCATCTAGGATGTCTTAAGACGTCTTCAGCCATTACAGCTGGGCTGTGCGTCTGACAAGAAGAAGCAGATGATGTAGTGGTCTCAGAAGGACCTCCTGAATTCGAAGTACCAAAGAGATGGACAGGTGGAGACGATTTGGTACCTTTTAACCTTTTTTGGAGGCATGGTAAGCCGGCTACAAAGAGACTGACCTCTCAGAGATAGGAAAATACAAATGATCTATGAATAAAAGGAGCAGTAGTACGCTGTCAGGAGGTTACATCAAGATGACCCAGTTCAAAATGATATTCTTAGTCGGGGTGACGGGGTAATCCGAGCCAAAATTTCAGGTCAACATGATGTAATACAACTCAAATAACACAGTAATGACCGAGAAATTCCACTAGAGGTCAGCGTGACCACAGACGTGAAGTACTCAGCACAGAGAGACACAAATGGCAAAATATATTCAGTGGATAAATCCACAAAATAATATACTGTGAGGTTGTAATCAGAGTGTAATGAGCTGTACTCAGACGATACTTGATACTGGGCTCTGCATGTAGACTGAGAGGAAGTAGATTATAGTGGTACCATATAAATAGAAGGTAGTTTCACCTCCAGGCAAATGCTTCAGTTTAGTGTAGTGACCCCAGTCCAGCCGCCAGGACACTTATTTATATTAAACCTTATTGAAGGCAGTAGGCAAAGCATGCGATGGCCGGGCACCAGGATCCAAAATGGCAGCCACCTCACCTCCCAATATCACCGCCGGGCTCCGGTGACTGTGGGCAGCCCGTTCTGTCCCCAGCAGTAGCGGGACCTGCGCACCCGTGTTATCTGGAGAGCAAGTGCTCCTGCCTGAGCCAAAAACGCCTTCAAGTCAGGTGTCTGGAGCGTGCAGGAAAGACTGGGCGCACATAGCCCCAGAATACAGCCCGTGGCTTCATAGGCGTCACTAGGCTGCGGCAGTGAACGGTGCCCGGAGTGAGTGGAGCGAGAAGCTTTAGGGCAGTAGGAATGGGGGACTTAATAGATTGGGTCTTGGTCCCAGCGGCGGCTGAGAGCTATCAGGTAGGGTAGATAAGAAGCCACTTAGTGAGGAGAGCTCCAGGAAGCACGTCTGGATGGACCTCTCCCCTCTTATTTATTATTTTAAATACTAACAGGGGTGACAGGTGTGGTACATCCCTGCAAAGTCAGATCCAATCTCTTTCTCATCAGACTCTGCTGTCTTCCCTGCACTCTCACTCAGATGTTCACTGCTGCCAGTAGCACACGTATGAGAAGCAGAAGTATGGCGGCAACTGTATAGATTCTGATATGTCATTCTCTATATCATACTTACCATACACACATCATCCTTATTACTATTGAGAGAATAGAGGTAAGACACTGATGATGGGGATGTAAAAATAGGATTTTAATTACCTACCGGTAAACCTGTACATGTGTTACTCACCCTTATATAAGGTATATTGCTACAGCAGAGTAGGTGTGAAACAAGGTACTTTACATGCAATACACTATATGATACCCTGTAATCATCATCATCATTTGCTAAGTTATAATCTACTATCTCTTACATCCTAGAGGATGCTGGGGTCCATTTAGTACCATCGGCTAAAGATGGGTCCTTTGGTAGCCACTGGCACTTTAAGAGTTTAATAGTGTGGGCTGGTTTTCCTCTATGCCCCTCCTACCAGACTCAGTCTAGAAACTGTGCCCAAGGAGATGGACATACTTTGAGAGAAGGAAATACACAGATAGTGGTGAGATTCACACCAGCTCACACATAACAAAAAGGAAAGCCAAACTAACCAACTTCGAACAATTCAGCAACGGCGAAAACAACAATACTGACTCATGTAACACTGCAGTTATACGAAGCACAGGGCGGGCGCCCAGCATCCTCTACGGACTACGAGAAAAGGATTTACCGGTAAGTAATTAAAATCCTATTTTCTCTTACGTCCTAGAGGATGCTGGGGTCCATTTAGTACCATGGGGATGTACCAAAGCTCCCAGAACAGGAGGGAGAGTGCTGAGGTTCCTGCAGAACTGATTGACCAAACTTGAAGTCCTCAGAAGCCGAAGTATAGAACTTGTAAAACTTAGCAAACGTGTTCGACCCTGACAAAGTAGCTGCTCGGCAAAGGTGAATAGCCGAGACACCCTGGGCAGCTGCCCAGGAAGAACCCACTTTACGGGTAGAGTGGGCCTGAACAGATTTTGGAATTGGCAATCCTGCCGTGGAATAAGCATGCTGGATAGTAAGTGGATAGTAAGCCTGATCCAGCATGAAATTGGCACCACAATAGGTTGGTTGATATGAAAAGCCGACACAACCTTAGGTAGAAATTGCTGACGCGTTCTGAGCTCAGCTCTGTCCTCGTGGAAAATCAAGTAGGGGCTCTTGTGCGACAATGCCCCCAATTCTGATACGCGTCTGGCAGAAGCCAAGGCCAACAACGTGACCGCCTTCCAAGTAAGAAACTTTACGTCCACCTCCTGTAAAGGTTTGAAGCAATCCGATTGCAGCAACTGCAGCACCACTTTAAGATCTCAAGGTGCCATAGGAGGCACAAAGGGTGGTTGTATGTGCAGAACTCTTTTCAAGAAAGTCTGAACCTCAGGGATAGCAGCCAATTGTTTCTGGAAGAAAATAGACAAGGCCGAAATCTGGACCTTGATGGAGGCCAAGCGTAGGCCAACATCCACACCAGCTTGCAGAAAGAAGAGAAAATGTCCCAGTTGAAACTCCACCGTAGGAAACTTCTTGGATTCACACCAAGAAACATACTTTTTCCAAATCCGATGGTTATGATTAGATGTTACTCCCTTCTTAGCTTGGATCAGAGTATGAATAACCGTATTCGTAATGCCTTTCCGAGTTAAGATCTGACGTTCAACCTCCATGCCATGAAACATAGCCGCAGTAAGTCTTGATAGGCAAACGGCCCCTGCAGTAAACGGTCCTCGCAAAGAGGAAGAGGCCTCGGATCCTCCAGCAGTAATGCCAGAAGATCCGCGTACCAAGCCCGCCTTGGCCAGTCCAGAGCAATGAGGATCGACGGAACTTTTGATCTTTTTATTAGTTTGAGAATCCTTGGGATGAGTGGAAGTGGAGGGAACACATACACTGACTGGAACACCCACGGAGTCACCAAGGCGTCTACCGCCACTGACTGTGGGTCTCGTGACCTGGAACAGTACCTCTGAAGCTCCTTGTTGAGACGAGAGGCCATCATGTCTATCTGAGGTACACCCCATCGGCGTGTTACCTCTGTGAATACCTCCGGGTGGAGGCCCCATTCTGCTAGATGGAGATCGTGTCTGCTGACGATGTCCGCTTCCCAGTTGTCCACTCCCGGAATGAAGATCGCAGACAGCGCCAGCACGTGTCTTTCTGCCCAGAGGAGGATTCTTGTTACCTCTGACATTGCAGCCCTGCTCTTCGTTCCACCCTGACTGTTTATGTAGGACACCGCTGTGACGTTGTCCGACTAAACCTGAATGGCTCGATCTTGCAGAAGATGAGCCGCTTGTAGAAGGCCATTGTATATGGCCCTTAGTTCCAGAATGTTTATTGGAAGGACCGATTCCTGGCTTGACCACATTCCTTGGACTTTTCTCCCTGGGTGACTACTCCCCAACCTTTGAGGCTTGCGTCCATGGTTAGAAGAATCCAATTCTGAATCCTGAACCTGTGGCCCTCGAGCAGGTGCTAAGTTTGCAGCCACCAGAGTAGTGAAATTCTGGCTTTCAGGCATATTCACTGGTGCATGTGAAGATGCGATCCCGACCACTTGTCCAGGAGATCCAGCTGGATGAAGCGTGCATGGAATCTTCCGTATTGTAGAGCCTCGTAGGAGGATACCATCTTCCACAGAAGGCGAATGCACTGATTAACCGATACCCGGGGAGGTTTCAAGACATCCCGGACCATTGATTGGATCACCAATGCTTTCTCCACCGGTAGAAACACCCTCTGCATTTCTGTGTCGAGTATCATCCCCAGGAAGTGCAGTCTCCTTGTCAATTTCAAATGTAACTTTGGAAGGTTCAGGATCCATCCATGATCCCAGAGTAGTTGAGTTGAGAGTGAAATATTCTGCAATAGCTTCTCCTTGGAAGATTCTTTTATCAGCAGATCATCCAGATATAGAATTATGTTCACTCCCTGTTTGCGTAGGAGGAGCATCATCTCCGCCATGACCTTGGTGAACATCCTTGGTGCTGTGGAGAGGCCAAATGGCAATGTCTGGAACTGATAGTGAAAGTCCTGTAGTGCAAACCGTAGATAGGCCTGGTGAGGTGGACAGATCAGAATGTGAAGGTACGCATCCTTGATATCCAGGGATACTAGGAAATCCCCCTCCTCCAGACCTGAGATCACCGCTCTCTGAGACTCAATCTTGAATTGGAAAACCCTCAAGTTAGGGGTTCAACGACTTCAGGTTCAACATAGGTCTTACCGAAACGTCCGGTTTTGGTACCACAGGCAGGTTTGAGTAATAACCCTTTTTCCATGTCAACCTTTTGTCCATGTCGACCTAAGGTGTGTCGACCAATTGGTGTCAACCTAAGGTGTGTCGACCTTTTTGTTGTCGACCTGGAGTCCCAGACCCGCATCCTCTAGGACGTAAGAGAATGTCGATTATAACCTAGCAGATAATGATGATTACAGGGTATTATATGGTGTATTGCATGTAAAGTACCTTGTTCCACACCAACTCTGCTGTAGCAATATACCTTTATATAAGGGTGAGTAACACATGTACAGGCTTACCAGCGTATGAGCACACACATAAAGGAATGCTACCTTACCAATGCTTCCAGGAGTAACGTTAGGAGACATTTCTCTGATCCATCAGCTCATATGACTGATGTTATTGTTCATCTAGAATCTCCAATTCATACGATATGTTCCCCATCCATTGTTTTACATTGGTGCTGACACAGGACTTGGTGAGTGACTACATCTCCATTTATACTTCATGGTTAGTTACCAGTACAAGAGAGAGATATATCTAAGTCTTATTATAATATTACATTTGTTATTGTGAGTGTTCTCAGGAGGGTGGACACAATGATAATCTGAGACACAATATTATAAAGCCTTCATTAAAAGTTATGTTTTATTATACACACACATTTACAATTAAGTGTCCCAGAGAGTCGTCTTCTCCTATTGTTTACAAGATTAATATTGTTACAGAAAATGTCACATTTCCATAATGTATTTTATTTCCAGCAGATGAACACACAAGCAGGAATATCTCGGAAGGACATCTAATGTTATCCCCGGATTGTGAAATAAAAGATAATGACAGTAGACAGGATTCTCCAGGAGATAATCCCATTACCCCAATTATACATCCAGCTTTATCAGCTGATCCCCCTGATCCTGGGAAATGTTCTCCTGATCTCTCTGATATTGGTGCATTTGTTACAGCTCTAACAGTAGATACAGTGTTTCCCTGTTCTATAGATGCCAAATGTTTTACACAGAACACAAAGCCTATTAACCCACGCACAGGTAAGGTAGGTGAAAGGCCACTGATATGTTCAGAGTGTGGGAAATGTTTTACAAAGAAATCACAACTTGTTATACATCAGAGAAGTCACACAGGTGAGAAGCCATTTCCATGTTCTGAGTGTGCGAAATGTTTTACAAAGAAATCACATCTTGTTATACATCAGAGAAGTCACACAGGTGAGAAGCCATTTCCATGTTCTGAGTGTGGGAAATGTTTTGCACTTAAATCATATCTTGTTAGACATCAGAGAAAGCACACAGGTGAGAGGCCATTTTCTTGCTCTGAGTGCGGGAAAAGTTTTACCTGGAAATCTAATCTTGTTAGACATCAGAGAGAGCACACAGGTGAGAAGCCATTTCCATGTTCTGAGTGTGGGAAATGTTTTGCATGTAAATCAGATCTTGTTATACATCACAGAAGTCACACAGGTGAAAAGCCATTTTCTTGCTCTGAGTGTGGGAAATGTTTTGCATGTAAATCAGATCTTGTTATACATCACAGAAGTCACACAGGTGAGAAGCCATTTTCTTGCTCTGAGTGCGGGAAATGTTTTACACACAAATCACAACTTGTTATACATCAGAGAAGTCACACAGGTGAGAAGCCATTTCCATGTTCTGAGTGTGGAAAAGGTTTTGCACACAAATCACATCTTGTTAGACATCAGAGAACTCACACAGGTGAGAAGCCATTTTCTTGCTCTGAGTGCGGGAAATGTTTTACACAGAAATCAGTTCTTGTTATACATCACAGAAGTCACACAGGTGAGAAGCCATTTCTATACTCCGAGAAATAAATCATCTCTTGTTACACACAATAGACATCACTCAGGTGAGGAACCATTTTAATCTTCTGGAGTATACTTATCATTGCCATGCGTTGTTCTTCAAGGTTCTTATCCTATCTCCTATGCTTTTTGCAATATACATGTTACCACTGGGTGAAATAATCAGATGTCATGGCCTCATCTACCACTGCTATACAGATGACCTGTCTTTGCTCTAGGTACTGAGAACCTAGTACCAATCCTAAATGGTTGTCTAGCTGAGTGTGGGTGATGTCAGTTGGCTGTGATTCAGTCCTGGTGAAGCAGGTCTTTAAGCTCACCACCAAAGAGCAGGGCTACAGTTCAGCTTTGCAAACCAACCAGACTTACGCTTGGGGGTTCAGAGTTACAAAATGCTGATTATGTGTGGAATCTTGGTGTCCTGGATAGTGGAGTGACACTTAGACATCAGTATCTGCCACAATCAGATCCTCATCTGAGGAACATAGCCAGACTCCAACACTTTATTCCCTCAGAAGATCTACCTACAGTCATACATGTACTTGTATCATCACACATAGACTACTGCAATGTCCTCTACCTGGGTCACCAGTAAAAGAGTTGCACCGCTTGTACAGAATGCAGCAGCCAGGCTGTTACCTAACCAGCCCGTTCCTGCCACATAACACCCATTCTCTGCTCCCTTCACCAGCTGCCTGTAAGATGGTGACTCTATTACATTATGGGCTATCCCAACCCTACATGACCAGGGTCCATGGTACCAGAAGCATCTTCTGCCTTGTTACTGCCCTGCTTGCTGCCATCTGCAGATGAAGAACTGTTACCAGCAGTACCAAGAATCCCCAAGAAGTTCTTAGATGTCAGAGGTGGAGACAGGGTGGGTGGCACTAGTGCTGTAGCGGGTGCTGCCGGATGCATTGTCTGTGGGTAATATTGTCCCCAAGCAGCGCTAAGGTGTCAGAGGGGATACAGGGCAGTGGCAGTAGTGGGGGGAGATGGGGCGGTGACAGTAGTGGGGGAATACAGGGTGGGTGGCGGTAGTTTGGGGAGGCAGGGCAGTAGTGGGGCGAGATGGGGCAGGTGGCAGTAGTGGGGGGAGACGGGGTGGGTGGCAGTTGGGGGAGATGGGGCGTGACAGTAGTGGGGGGAGATGTGGCAGTAGTGGGGTGGGTGACAGTAGTGGGGGAGACAGGGTGGTGGCAGTAGTGGGGTGGGAGACAGGGCGGATGGCCGCAGTGCAGTACCTGGGGCTGCTGGTGGCAGTAAAGAGGTGTATGGGTCCCGCACAGAATCAGTTGATAATTAGACTTAATGATGATTCTGCTTCCTTATTTCTAATTTCTCTGACGTCCTAGTGGATGCTGGGGACTCCGTAAGGACCATGGGGAATAGACGGCTCCGTAGGAGACTGGGCACATCTAAAGAAAGATTTAGGACTATCTGGTGTGCACTGGCTCCTCCCCCTATGACCCTCCTCCAGACCTCAGTTAGAATCCTGTGCCCGGCTGGGGGCTGTCATGAGCTCCTAGAAAGAAAGTATAGTTTAGGTTTTTTATTTTCAGTGAGACCTGCTGGCAACAGGCTCACTGCAACGAGGGACTAAGGGGAGAAGAAGCGAACCTACCTAAGTGGTGGTAGCTTGGGCTTCTTAGGCTACTGGACACCATTAGCTCCAGAGGGATCGAACACAGGACCCGACCTCATTGTCCGTTCCCGGAGCCGCGCCGCCGTCCCCCTTACAGAGCCAGAAGCAAGAAGGTGGTCCGGAAAATCGGCGGCTGAAGACTTCTGTCTTCTCCAAGGTAGCGCACAGCACTGCAGCTGTGCGCCATTGCTCCTCATGCACACCACACACTGCGGTCACTGATGGGTGCAGGGCGCTGGGGGGGGCGCCCTGAGCAGCAATACTGACACCTTGGCTGGCGAACTGGCACCATATATAGCCCCAGAGGCTATATAGGTGCTTTTTAACCCCTGATAGAATCCATAAAAATGCGGGAGAAAGTCCGCGAAAAAGGGGCGGAGCTATCTCCCTCAGCACACTGGCGCCATTTTTTCCTCACAGCTCCGCTGGAGGGTAGCTCCCTGGCTCTCCCCTGCAGTCAATGCACTGCAGAAAGGGTTAAAAAGAGAGGGGGGGGGGCACAATTTAGGCGCAGTATACAATATATATAGGCAGCTATAAGGGAAAACACTCTTTATATGTGATATCTCTGTGATATATAGCGCCCTGGTGTGTGCTGGCATACTCTCCCTCTGTCTCCCCAAAGGGCTTTGTGGGGTCCTGTCCTCTGTCAGAGCATTCCCTGTGTGTGTGCTGTGTGTCGGTACGGCTGTGTCGACATGTATGAGGAGGATAATGATGTGGAGGCGGAGCGAATGCCTGTAAATGTGATGTCACCCCCTGCGGGGTCGACACCGGTGTGGTTGGACTTATGGAAGGATTACGTGAAAGTGTCAACTCCTTACACAAAAGGTCGACGACACAGAACAGCCGGCTACTCAGCTTGTGCCTGTTCCAGCGTCTCAAATGTCATGGGGGGCTCTAAAAACGCCCGCTACCTCAGATGGCAGAAACAGATGTCGACACGGATACCGACTCCAGTGTCGACGACGATGAGACTAGTGTACCCTCCAAATAGGTCCACCCGTTACATGATTGAGGCAATGAAAAATGTATTACACATTTATGATAATACCCCAGGTACCACATAAAAGGGTATTATGTTGGTGAGAGAAAACTACCAGTAGTTTTTCCTGCATCTGAGAAATGAAATGAGGTGTGTGAGGAAGCGTGGTCTTCCCCCAGTAAGAAATTGATAATTTCTAAACGGTTATTGGCAGCGTACCCTTTCCCGCCAGAGGATAGGTCACGTTGGGAAACACCCCATAGGGTAGATACAGCGCTTACACGCTTATCAGAAAAGGTGGCACTACCGTCTCCGGGTACGGCCGCCCTGAAGGAACCTGCTAATAAAAAGCAGGGGGTTACCCTAAAAGATATAGTCACACACTCGGGCATTATATTGCGACCAGCCATTGCTTCGGCATGGATGTGCAGTGCGCCTGCTGCGTGGTCAGATTCCCTGTCGGATAATATTGATACTCTGGATAGGGACAATATTTTGCTGACAATAGAGCATATAAAAGACGTGGTCTTATACATGCGTGACGCACAGAGGGATATTTGCCGGCTGGCATCAAAAATAAGCGCTAGGTCCATTGCCGCCAGACGGGGGTTATGGACTAGGCAAGGGTCAGGCGATGCCGACTCGAATCGGCACATGGAAGTTTGCCCTATAAGAGGGTAAAACTGTTTGGGGAGGCGGTGTTGGTGGCTATTCAACACTATAATCACAACAAGTGATTGTCAAGGTGCCCCTCCTTCAGCAAGGAAAGGGTTACTATTCCACAATGGTTGTGGTACCGAAACTGAACGGTTCAGTGAGACCCATCTTAAACTTAAAATACTTGAACTTTTATATCAGAAGATTCAAGTTCAAGATGGAATCGCTCGGGGCGGTTATTACGAGCCTGGACGAGGGGTATTACAGGGTCTCCCTGGACATCAAGGATGCGTACCTGCATGTCCCCATTTACCCTCCTCACCAGGAGTACCTCAGATGTGTGGTAAAGGACTGTCTCTATCAGTTCCAGACGCTGCCGTTGGGGTTGTCCACGGCACCGAAGGTCTTTACCAAGGTAATGGTCGAAATGATGATACTCCTTCGCAAGAAGGAAGTTTAATTATCCCGTACTTGGATGATCTCCTGATAAAGGCGAGGTCCAAAGAACAGTTGGTAGTGGGGGTAGCACTCTCTCGGGAAGTGCTACAACAGCACGACTGGATTCTCAATATTCCAAAGTCACAGCTGGTCCCGACGACACGTCTTCTGTTCCTGGGAATGATTCTGGACACAGACCAGAAAAGAGTGTTTCTTCCAGTGGAAAAAGCCGAGGAGTTGTCATCTCTAGTCAGAGACATCCTAAAACCAGGACAGGTGTCGGTACATCAAGGCACACGAGTCCTGGGAAAAATGGTAGCTTCGTACGAAGCATAATTCCATTCAGAAGGTTCCACGCAAGGAAGTTCCAGTGGGACCTGTGGGACAAATGGTCCGGGTCCCATCTACAGATACAATAGCGGATAACCCTGTCAGAAAAAAACAGGGTGTCGCTGCTGTGGTGGCTGCAGAGGGCTCATTACTAGAGAGCCGCAGATTCAGAATACAGGACTGGGTCCTGGTTACCACGGATGCCAGCCTTCGGGGCTGGGGTGAAGTCACACAGGGAAGAAATTTCCAAGGAGATTTCGCTTCACATAAATATTCTGGAGCTAAGGGCCATTTACAATGCCCTAAGCCAAGCAAGGCCCCTGCTTCAGAACCAGCCGGTACTGATCCAATCAGACAACATCACGGCGGTCGCCCATGTAAACAGACAGGGTGGCACAAGAAGCAGGATGGCGATGGCAGAAGCCACAAGGATTCTCCGATGGGCGACCTACACCCGGGAGAATGGAGACTTCATACAGAAGTCTTCCAAATGCTGGTCAACCGGTGGGAAAAACCACAGGTAGACATGATGGCGTCCCGCCTCAACAAGAAGTTGAAAAGATATTGCGCCAGGTCGGGGGACCCTTAGGCGATCGCTGTGGACGCTCTAGTGACACCGTGGGTGTACCAGTCGGTTTTATATGTTTTCCTCCTCTACCTCTCATACCCAAGGTACTGAGAATAATAAGAAGGCGAGGAGTGAAAACCATACTCGTGGTTCCGGATTGGCCAAGAAGAGCTTGGTACCCGGAACTTCAAGAGATGCTGGCAGAGGACCCTTGGCCTCTGCCGCTCAGACAAGACCTGCTGCAGCAGGGACCCTGTCTGTTCCAAGACTTACCGTGGCTGCGTTTGACGGCATGGCGGTTGAACACCGTATCCTGAAGGAAAAGGGTATTCCGGAGGAAGTCATCCCTACCCTGATCAAAGCCAGGAAGGATGTCACCGCAAGACATTATCACCGCATTTGGCGGAAATATGTTGCTTGGTGTGAGGCCATGAAGGCCCCGACGGAGGAATTTCAACTGGGTCGATTCCTGCACTTCCTGCAAGCAGGGGTGACGTTGGGCCTCAGATTGGGGTCCATAAAGGTCCAGATTTCGGCTCTGTCGATTTTCTTCCAGAAAGAACTGGCTTCACTGCCTGAAGTTTAGACTTTTGTCAGGGGAGTTCTGCATATTCAGCCTCCTTTTGTGCCCCCAGTGGCACCTTGGGATCTCAATGTGGTTTTGGCATTCCTGAAATCACATTGGTTCGAACCACTTAAGACTGTGGATTTAAAATATCTCACGTGGAAAGTGGTCATGCTGTTGGCCCTGGCGTCGGCCAGGCGGGTTTCAGAATTAGCGGCTTTGTCTTATAAAAGCCCTTATCTGATTTTCCATATGGATAGGGCAGAATTGAGGACTCGTCCTCAGTTTCTCCCAAAGGTGATCTCAGCTTTTCACTTGAACCAACCTATTGTGGTGCCTGCGGCTACTAGGGACTTGGAAGATTCCAAGTTGCTGGACGTAGTCAGGGCCCTGAAAATGTATGTTTCCAGGACGGCTGGAGTCAGAAAAACTGACTCGCTGTTTATCCTGTATGCACCCACCAAGCTGGGTGCTCCTGCTTCTAAGCAGTCTATTGCGCACTGGATTTGTAGCACTATTCAGCTGGCGCATTCTGCGGTAGGATTACCGCAGCCTAAATCAATAAAAGCCCATTCCACAAGGAAGGTGGGCTCATCTTGGGCGGCTGCCCGAGGGGTCTCGGCTTTACAACTTTGCCGAGCAGCTACTTTGTCAGGGGCAAACACGTTTGCTAAATTCTACAAATTTGATACCCTGGCTAAGGAGGACCTGGAGTTCACTCATTCGGTGCTGCAGAGTCATCCACACTCTCCCACCCGTTTGGGAGCTTTGGTATAATCCCCATGGTCCTTACGGAGTCCCCAGCATCCACTAGGACGTCAGAGAAAATAAGATTTTACTCACCGGTAAATCTATTTCTCGTAGTCCGTAGTGGATGCTGGGCGCCCATCCCAAGTGCGGATTGTCTGCAATACTTGTAAATAGTTATTGTTACACAAATCGGGTTTTGTTGTGAGCCATCTGTTCAGAGGCTCCATTTGTTATCATACTGTTAACCGGGGTTCCTATCACGAGTTATATGGTGTGATTGGTGTGGCTGGTATGAGTCTTACCCGGGATTCAAAATCCTTCCTTATTGTGTCAGCTCTTCCGGGCACAGTGTCCTGAGGATTGGAGGAGGGTTATAGGGGGAGGAGCCAGTGCACACCAGATAGTCCTAAATCTTTCTTTAGATGTGCCCAGTCTCCTGCGGAGCCGTCTATTCCCCATGGTCCTTACGGAGTCCCCAGCATCCACTACGGACTACGAGAAATAGATTTACCGGTGAGTAAAATCTTATTTAATCCCTTGTGTGTGTTACTGTTATTTGCGGTGTCAGCCTTTGTGTGTTCTGTGTAATAATCCTGAAAGTAGTGCTGCCACCGATCTCATATCATTTGTAGTAACTTGGAAAAGATGAGATATGAGATGCACTCTGGAAGCTTATAGGGGGTTAATCAGAGATGAACGCAGATGTGACATCACGCAGCCCCCCAGAAAATGGTCCCGGCCCGCCCACGTTCACCCTTCAGGGATGCGGCCACAATGTGTGTGTCTGCGTGGCTGCTGCGCATGTGCATTTTGCCACCACCAGCAAACTGTGCTGCGGGCCACTATTGCGGCTGGGTCTGAATGACCCCCATAGACCTTTGGCTCTCCTGATGTGTATCTGTTTTACTTACCTGCAATACTATAATATAACTTGAATTGTTTCTGTGCTTTAAAGGATATTTTATCCATGTTGTGCAGAGTAAAGTATTTTTTAAGTGTAAAATATAGAGAGAAATCTGTGTATTAAAGATATGAAATAAAGTTGTTTAAAAACAAAAGATTTCGGTTGAGTCTTTTTATGTGTCTGTGTATTATCTTATTACCAGATAATTGTCGCTATGGTGACAGAAACAATTTCCTATTAATGTGTCACTTGTATTGTTACTTTTGTGTCCAGTGGGTGGGCTCGGAAATGTTATCCTTTTCCTCGCAGCCCCAGTTGCTGGAGAAAATGAAGGAGGAGCTGTTGACGGGTCACGTTCCGCTTGAGTTGACAATTTTCTCACCAGCAGGTCTTTCCACCTCTGCAGACTTGTGTCCGGAAAGAGAGATACAACGTAGGCTTTAAACCTAGGATCGAGCACAGTGGCCAAAATGTAGTGCTCTGATTTCAACAGATTGACCACCCTTGAATCCTGGCAAAGCGAATGAAGGGCTCCATCCACAAGTATTTCCAGGGAAGACGTTAAGTCTGAGGGACTATGCACAGGCCCAAATGATAATTATTTTATGATCCTACTATGTATGAACCAACCGATAGAGGGAATAATCCAAAAGTGTTAATACCAAAGATTAGCTAATCTTGTTGGAGGTGCGCCATTAAGCAAATTGCAATGACTGGTTAGGGGGTTTAGGAAAAAACGCTAGTGGCCTTATATCTAAAGAAGCCTTAATGTGTGGCGCACTCTTTTTTTCTTTGTTTCATGAATAAATTAAAACATTACTTTTATTTTTATTTAAGATAGATTTTTCAATAGGCATGACATAAGTACCAACCAAGTATATCATTGTAAAACCCTGTACCCTGTAGAATCCCCAATCACATGTGTTACCCATTCAGTACATATATAAATTGATAACTGACCACATCACAAAGATATGCACATTGAATAAAACAATATTGTTGTTAATAAAAGACCTGTGTCTTCAGGACATTTAGGCTTACATATATATATAGTACATGATTATACAATAATTCATAACTGATTAATCAATGGGGTGTGCATCTAGATATCATGGGGAACATGGAATGATTGATGGTGAATAACCGGAAGTGCCAAAGATGGTTAGTTGAGCTAATTGCACTGGCCAATCTTCTCCTGAAGATGGCAGACTGGCTCCATGAGTCTTGGATCTCCTAGTCACATCAATTGGGCTTCTCAATAGGCCCTGTCAGCAAAGAGGTCATTCTTGTTCATCATGGCATGTTGTTTGTCCAAAGCAAAGGTCCATCAGATATTCATTATCATGTCCTCTTTCTCCTGACATAAAACCCTCATAAAATGTCATTAAGTTCTGGTTATCTAAATACAAGGGTCTCTATTGATAGATACGAACTCTCTGTCAGGTGATAGAACACAAAGGTCGAGAAGAAAACATTACTGTCAGGAGAATTACCTCTATATGAGAATTGATATTAATTACTGATGCTAAAATGCTATATGTATAAAAGCATAATTTCTGAGGCAATACAGATGTATATTTGATTTTTCTTCATCATTCCTGCCTTTTGTTTAATCTCTAAACACAACATATAATTAATCAAATATTCATCGTATTAAACTTAATTTTCCCCAAATGAGTGTAGTAGTGTGAGATATGAGATAGGAAAAGGAAAACCCGTTCTCTGGATGCAATCGCCGGCACAAGTCCATTGAGTATCGATGTGAAAAGTCTCAACTCTCCAGAAAACTTGGACAGATAAGGGAAATGAAAGAGGTAGCGACAGAATGTGTTCTTTTCTTCTACAACCTAGCGATAAGTTGTGGTTCCTTCTCACTATGTGTGTGTATTTGGAGCATGAGCATGTAAGCATCTATTAAGAGTATATTTCTGATAATTTACCTATGTGATAATACTACTATATTGCTATGTGTGATAATACTACTATATTGCTATGTGTGATAATACTACTATATTGCTATGTGTGATAATATTACTATATTGCTATGTGTGATAATTTTACTATATTGCTATGTGTGATAATACTACTATATTACTATGTGTGATAATACTACTATATTGCTAGGTGTGATAATACTACTATATTACTATGTGTGATAATACTACTATATTGCTATGTGTGAGAATACTACTATATTACTATGTGTGAGAATACTACTATATTGCTATGTGTGATAATACTACTATATTGCTATGTGTGTGTGATAATACTACTATATTGCTATGTGTGGTAATACTACTATATTGCTGTGTGTGATAATACTACTATATTACCTATGTGTGATAATACTACTATATTACTATGTGTGATAATACTACTATAATACCTATGTGTGATAATACTACAGGTTGAGTCTCCCTTATCCAAAATGCTTGGGACCAGAGGTATTTTGGATATCGGATTTTTCCGTATTTTGGAATAATTGCATACCATAATGAGATATCATGGCGATGGGACCCAAGTCTAAGCACAGAATATATTTATGTTTCATATACACCTTATACACACAGTCTGTAGGTCATTTTAGCCAATATTTTTTATAACTTTGTACATTAAACAAAGTGTGTGTACATTCACACAATTCATTTATGTTTCATATACATATTATAAACACAGCTTGAAGGTCATTTAATACAATATTTTTAATAACTTTGTGTATTAAACAAAGATTGTGTACAATGAGCCATCAGAAAACAAAGGTTTCACTATCTCACTCTCATTCAAAAAAGTCCGTATTTCGGAATATTACGTATTTCGGAATATTTGGATATGGGATACTCAACCTGTACTATATTGCAATGTGTGATTATACTACTATATTACCTATGTGTGATAATACTACTATATTGCTATGTGTGATAATACCCCTATATTGCTATGTGTGATAATACTACTATATTGCTATGTGTGATTATACTACTATATTGCTATGTGTGATAATACTACTATATTGCTATGTGTGATAATACTACTATATTACTATATGTGATAATACTATATTGCTATGTGTGATAATACTACTATATTGCTATGTGTGATAATACTACTATATTGCTATGTGTGATAATACTACTATATTACTATGTGTGATAATACTATATTGCTATGTGTGATAATACTACTATATTGCTATGTGTGATACTACTACTATATTGCTATGTGTGATAATACTACTATATTACCTATGTGTGATATTACTATATTGCTATGTGTGATAATACTACTATATTGCTATGTGATGATAATACTACTATATTACTATGTGTGAGAATACTACTATATTGCTATGTGTGATAATACTACTATATTGCTATGTGTGATAATACTACTATATTACTATGTGTGATGATAATACTACTATATTGTATGTGTGATAATACTACTATATTACTATGTGTGATGATAATACTACTATATTGTATGTGTGATAATACTACTATATTACTATGTGTGATAATATTACTATATTGCTATGTGTGATAATACTACTATATTACTATGTGTGATGATAATACTACTATATTGTATGTGTGATAATACTACTATATTACTATGTGTGATAATATTACTATATTGCTATGTGTGATAATACTACTATATTACTGTGTGAGCTACTGCAGTGTAGGTAACTGGGGTCATTACCATAAGCTTGCTCCGTGGCTTCTTTTCGGGCCGTGTGAGTATTTATTCACACGAGCATCCAAGGACAGGCAAGCATTTGATTGTTACATAAATTATAAAGATTATAAGAATTATTATAACAGTGTAATATTTGGTAAAGTTAATTTTTAACATTCCGGCTCCGATCCATCTGAAGGGGTCCCAATCAGCCGATTAGGTCATATGTTCTTGTATATCCTGCAACAACTTAACCTTTTCAATGGGATTATAATTATCTGAGATGATAAAACAACACATTCCTTTAAATTGTTCACAACCACTTCCTGCTTTAAGTAACCGGTAGTCAATGGCTACTCTATTTTGTATCATACCATCTCTTACTTCTCCAAGTTCTTCATTTATAAGAGCAATAGCCGTACTGGTGGCATTTATGGTTTTAGCCAATCCGCAGGCTATGCTATTTATCACCCTTGTGTTATACAGGCTGAGTCCTGGGGCTCCTATGAGTGAAAAGGCTAATGCTGAGTATTGTGCCTTGCTAAGTAATGGTAAGTCTGATCGGCAATCAGGATCTAAAGACCTTTTTTCTTTACAGTGAGAGTCCAAAGTAGTTATGTTTACATGAGCTGCTACAAAGGTGAGTCTGCCTAAATAACAAATACCCAAGTGATCTTCTGGGTAATAAGAATATTCAATATCCCCACATACTAAAAATAAGCCCCTGGGCATGTATATATCAATTCTAGGGATGCTTATTGTTACCAAGGAAGTACACTTTGGGTTAACCCCTAAAGACTCAAACTGTGGCTTACCAACAACAATATCCCAACAGTTCTTTTCAGATATACTAGGCTGGATCTCCAGCTTATACCTGGTGGTGAGATACCGCCCGGTTTTATCTTCCGGATTGTTGGTCCCTAATGTTTCCATGTTAATGTCTATAAAGGTGATATTTTCCCTGGTAGCAATTCTATCTTCTGCATTTCTTCTATTGTTATTGGAATACATATAAAGCAGGTCTTATAAGCTTCTCCCACATGTTTGGGTGGTACTACACAGAAAGCATTACTATGTGCGGCAGCTGGGGCCAGTTCTACAAAGGTGTTCCTCTCATATACTCTAGCTTTTCTTACTGGGCCCTCATAGGGGTTGTCACTTATCTTTGTGTTTTTATTCTTATTTTCCCTTTCCACGGGGAGCCATTCCTGATCATGGAGTGTGTGGTGTGTGTCTGAGTGTTGTGTCTGATTCCTCTCCTCACCTTCATAACACCATACTATGCAATCATTCTATGGGATCCTTCCACAGTGGGTACAGAGACATCTATACACATTTACCATTTTGTGGCACTCGGTCTGTTCTATGGGGGCTCTGACTGTGCGTGCACCTCCAAAGAGCAATGGGTTATCGTGGCACCAATCTATACATCTTTGCTCAGGGTTCCGTCTGCAATATTTACAAATACATCTGGCTATTGGGGGTAGCTGCTGACATCTATTTGGGTATACCTCTTTATCCTCTTTTATCTTCCTCTTGTTTCTAGTGTCTAGGGGTGTGATTGTTATGATTCCAGCACTCCTGACCGGAGGAGATTTTATGACAAGGACCAGAGCGCTGGAATGGAATGCAGGTAACGGGAGCAGGGAAGACTAGTTGCCCCATGCGCCCTAACTCTATTGTCTCACCCGTGCTATCGGAAATCCCCTGCGAGACTATGGTTTCTTGAGCCCCTGGCAGCCACGTTTGAAGGGCGGATTATGTCTGCCCAACTCTGGTGCCCCCTGGTCTTAGGGAGAGACAAAGGGAAATCCGAGGCAGGATGATAACAAGAGGACCTCTGACTGACAACAGGCCTGGGGCAACAAGCTAACTAACAAAAACAGAAGTATGTGCGGAAACCCGCCAGGGAAAAGGACAACCAAAATCCACTTGTCCAATACTCCTACCCAGCACCGCCGGATACCAGAGTGGACCTGTGGAAGCGGAACCTTCCGCAAAATGCTTCAAAACACAAATAATAAATAATAAAGCGGACAAGCCGCAACACACGGCAAGGCCGCGACTCACGAACACCACTGGATGTTATATGGTGATTAGTCAGGACTCCAGGAATAAGATGACAAACTTCCGAGTTCAGGACTTCCGAATACTGGAATGACCGGATACAGCAAGACTGGAACAGACTCTCAGCAAACAGAAACAGCATGCAGGAAGCTATTACCGGCGTCTGTGAGAAGCCCTGGGAGTGTATTTAACAAGGAGTCCTCCAATCAGCTGCCAAAAGGCTGATTAGAATAAATGCCGTGCAGCTGCCTTGCTGCATGGCCAGAGAGCAGGAGAATACATTAACTCTTAAAGCCTAGCAACGGGGAACACGGTCCGCCAGTGGCGTCCCCGTTGCTAGGGTCCGTGCGGCTCAGCGCGCCCGGCGTCCAGCATTGCCAGGGAGCCGGCGGCTGTCCGCGTACGGCGTCCCTGGTTGCTAGGCGCCGGGCCGCACCGACGAGCGGACCCCGGCGCCTAACAGTACCCCCCCCTTGAGGAGGGGTCAAGGAACCCCTAAAGCCAGGCTTCCAAGGAAACTCCCGAAAAAATGCCCTCTTGAGCCTTGGGGCATGAAGATCCTTATCCAGGACCCAGGACCTTTCCTCTGGACCATAACCTCTCCAGTGAACCAGAAAATAAAGCCGGCCCCTGGACAACTTGGAATCGAGAACCTTCTCCACCAGGAACTCCTGTTGTCCCTGTACATCCACTGGAGATCTTCCCTGAGAGATCTTCCGAGGAAATTTATTGGAAGAAATGTATGGCTTCAACAGGGAGCAATGAAACGTATTACCAATCCGAAGAGATTTTGGTAAATGTAACCGGAAAGCAACTGGGTTAACTTTTTTAATGATATGAAATGGTCCAATAAATTTGGGTCCCAACCTAGCTGAAGATTGTCTAAGTCTAATGTTACGAGTCGACAACCATACCCTATCTCCCACCTTAAAATTGCAAGGACGTCGGAGCCGGTCAGAAAAAAAATTCTCACGAAAGGCCGCTTTTCTGAGAGCAAGGTGCACTTTTTTCCAAATGGCTCTGAGATGGGAGGTTAAGGTTAGCGAGGAAACTGAGGAATGTTGAAAAAAAGAATTAGCTCTGGGGTGAAAACCAAAAACTGAAAAGAATGGAGACACGTTGGTGGAGGAATGACAAGAATTATTGTAAGCAAACTCCGCCAATGTAAGAAACTCGGACCAATCATTCTGGAGTTTGGCTGAGTACAAACGCAAATACTGTTTCAATGATTGGTTAACTCGCTCGGTTTGCCCGTTGGACTGTGGGTGGTAACCAGATGTTAATGACAATCTCATCTTTAATGAAGCACAAAAACACTTCCAGAATTGTGCAACGAATTGTGGACCCCGATCAGAAACAATATCAGTGGGCAACCCATGAAGTCTGAAAACATGGCGGAGAAACAACACTGCCAATCCTTGGGCAGATGGCAGTCGGGGAAGGGCAATGAAATGAGCCATCTCGCTGAAACGGTCTACTACCACCCAAATGACTCTGCATCCAGCTGAAAGGGGAAGGTCCACCACAAAATCCATGGAAATATGAGACCATGGCCTGAGAGGGACATTCAAGGGCATAAGTTGCCCGATAGGCAAGGAACGGGGAACCTTATGCTGTGCACAAACCTGACATGAAGAAACAAACTCCTTAACGTCTTTAGAAAGACCAGGCCACCATACTGAGCGGGAGACTAACTCCAATGTCTTAGAGATCCCTGGATGCCCGGAAACTTTGTTATCATGGAACTCAGTCAAAACATTAGCACTCAGGGACGTAAAGACGACCAGCAGGAGAATTTCCAGGAGCTTGGTGTTGAAGCTGTTTTAACTGGGTAAATAAATCTTGTGTGAGGCCTGCCCAAATGACTGAAGATGGAAGTATGGGAGTAACAGGACTGTTATCATGAACCGGAAGAAAACTGCGTGACAGAGCATCTGCCTTGGTATTCTTGGAACCTGGCCTGAAAGTTATAATAAACTTGAAACGAGTAAAGAACAAAGCCCAACGAGCCTGCCGGGCATTCAGCCGCTTAGCTGATTCGATGTATTGCAGATTCTTATGGTCAGTCAATACTGAAATGGTATGTGTTGCTCCCTCCAGCCAATGCCTCCACTCCTCGAAAGCCCATTTTATTGCCAGTAGTTCCCGGTTACCAACGTCATAGTTGGATTCAGCGGAGGAGAATTTCCTAGACATAAAGGCACAAGGATGTAGTTCCTGAGACTCTGGATCCTTTTGAGATAGTATAGCCCCTACTCCAACCTCCGAGGCATCAACCTCCACAACGAAGGGCAATCCTGGATTGGGATGTCTAAGGACTGGAGCCGAGACAAAAGCTTGTTTCAAGGCCCGAAAGGACAACTCCGCTTCACGCGACCAGTTGGTAGGATCCGCTCCTTTCTTTGTCAGGGCCACAATGGGAGCAACCAGGTCGGAGAAGGAATGAATGAACCTCCTGTAATAATTCGCAAACCCTAAAAAGCGCTGAATTGCTTTTAAATTGGTGGGTTGCGCCCAACTAAGGATGGCCTGAAGCTTCTTTGGTTCCATGAAAAATCCCCGAGGGGAAATAATGTATCCTAAAAAAGATACCTCCGTGACATGAAACTCGCATTTCTCCAGTTTGGCATATAGATGATTCTCACGTAACTTTTGAAGAACCTGACGCACCTGGGTAACATGTTGTTCAATAGAGTCAGAATAAATCAGGATGTCGTCTAAGTAAACGACCACGAATTTCCCTAGGAAGTCACGGAGCACATCGTTAATGAGGTCCTGGAAAACTGCTGGAGCGCTAGACAAGCCGAACGGCATCACTAGGTACTCGTAGTGACCCGACTGAGTACTGAAGGCTGTCTTCCACTCATCTCCGGACCTGATTCAGATGAGGTTATACGCTCCTCTTAGATCGATTTTGGAGAAAATCACAGCCGAACGCAGCTGATCAAAGAGGACAGAAATCAGCGGCAGAGGATAAGTATTTTTAACTGAGATTTTATTTAAGGCTCTATAGTCAATGCAAGGTCTGAGCGAGCCATCCTTTTTCTCCACAAAGAAGAAGCCTGCACTTAAAGGAGATTTAGATGACCTAATAAATCCTTTCCCTAGGCTCTCTTTAACATAGTCATTCATGGCCGCAGTTTCTGGCCCGGATAAAGCATATAACCTTCCCTTTGGCAATGCGGCACCAGGAATTAGCTCAATGGCGCAATCATAAGGCCGATGGGGAGGCAGAATGTCTGCATTGCCCTTGGAGAACACATCAGCAAACTCCTGGTACTCCACGGGAATGAGTTCAGGAATTGCAGCAGCTATTCTGACTGGAAACGAAATACATTCCTTATCACAGAAGGCACCCCATTGAGAAATCTCCCCTGACCGCCAATCAATGGTGGGATTGTGAAAGGCCAGCCAAGGGTGACCCAGAACCACTGGAACTGCTGGGCAATGGGTAAGGAAGAACTCGAACTTTTCAGAATGAAGAGCTCCTACCGTAAGTAGTATAGGGGGTGTACAGAGGGAAATAACCCCATTGGACAGTGGACTCCCATCTAAACCATGCATGGTGACACTCCTACCCAAAGATAACTGAGGAATGCCTAAGGCCTTGGCCCAAGTTAAATCCATAAAGTTTCCTGCGGCTCCACTGTCGACAAAAGCCGACACCGAGGAACTGAGGCTGCCAAAGGAAACCTTAGCTGGGACTAAAAGGGAGTTATGCGAGGAGATAAGCTGCAGACCTAGGTGAACCCCCTCACAATTCACCTGGTCAAGGCGTTTCCCGACTTATTCGGACAATTACGAGCAAAATGTCCCTTACCCCCACAGTACAAACAAAGACCAGAGTTTTGCCTTCTGGCTCTCTCTTCAGGAGACAACCGGGAGAGACCCATCTGCATGGGCTCCTCTATGTCCTCAGGGATGGAATATACACACGGAGATGACCTGACCGATGCTCCTTTTTCAGCCTTCCGCTCTCTGAGACGACGATCAATCTTAATAGAAAGCTCCATGAGTTTATCGAGAGTCTCAGGAGCGGGATACTGGAGGAGACTGTCTTTAATAGATTCTGATAAGCCGAGGCGAAACTGACTGCGCAGGGCTGGGTCATTCCAGCCACAGTCGTTCGACCACCGGCGAAACTCCGTACAATAAACCTCTGCGGGATTCCTACCCTGTCTGAGAGCACGCAACTGACCTTCAGCGGATGCCTCTCTATCAGGGTCGTCATATAACAGTCCTAAAGACCCCAAAAAAGCGTCTACTGACAACAACACCGCATCATCTGCTTTTAAACCAAATGCCCAAGTCTGGGGATCCCCCTGGAGCAAAGAAATAATAATCCCGACCCGCTGAGATTCAGTACCCGAGGAGATCGGTCTTAAACGAAAATAAAGTTTACAGGATTCTTTAAAATTAAAAAACTCTTTTCTATCCCCAGAAAAACGGTCAGGCAAATGCATTTTTGGTTCAGGAACTACCCTCGGGGAAGTTTGTAAAAGATCTTCCTGCGACTTCACCCGAAGGGAAAGATCCTGAACCATCTGAGTAAGTTCTTGAATCTGACTGACTAAGAGCTGACCAGGATTTGGTCCTAACCCTGTTGGATTCATGAGGCCGACAATTTCTTACAAAAACTGAATAAGAAAAAATTAAACTCTGTTTAATTTTAAGTTTTGGTATGGCCGGTAATAATGTTATGATTCCAGCACTCCTGACCGGAGGAGATTTTATAACAAGGACCAGAGCGCTGGAATGGAATGCAGGTAACGGGAGCAGGGAAGACTAGTTGCCCCTGGCGCCCTAACTCTATTGTCTCACCCGTGCTATCGGAAATCCCCTGCGAGACTATGGTTTCTTGAGCCCCTGGCAGCCACGTTTGAAGGGCGGATTATGTCTGCCCAACTCCGGTGCCCCCCGGTCTTAGGGAGAGACAAAGGGAAATCCGAGGCAGGATGATAACAAGAGGACCTCTGACTGACAACAGGCCAGGGGCAACAAGCTAACTAACAAAAACAGAAGTATGTGCGGAAACCCGCCAGGGAAAAGGACAACCAAAATCCACTTGTCCAATACTCCTACCCAGCACCGCCGGATACCAGAGTGGACCTGTGGAAGCGGCATCCTCCGCAAAATGCTCCAAAACACAAATAATAAATAATAAAGCGGACAAGCCTCAACACATGGCAAGGCCGCGACTCACGAACACCACTGGATGTTATATGCTGATTAGTCAGGACTCCAGGAATAAGATGACAAACTTCCGAGTTCAGGACTTCCGAATACTGGAATGACCGGATACAGCAAGACTGGAACAGACTCTCAGCAAACAGAAACAGCATGCAGGAAGCTATTACCGGCGTCTGTGAGAAGCCCTGGGAGTGTATTTAACAAGGAGTCCTCCAATCAGCTGCCAAAAGGCTGATTAGAATAAATGCCGTGCAGCTGCCTTGCTGCATGGCCAGAGAGCAGGAGAATACATTAACTCTTAAAGCCTAGCAATGGGGAACACGGTCCGCCAGTGGCGTCCCCGTTGCTAGGGTCCGTGCGGCTCAGCGCGCCCGGCGTCCAGCATTGCCAGGGAGCCGGCGGCTGTCCGCGTACGGCGTCCCTGGTTGCTAGGCGCCGGGCCGCACCGACGAGCGGACCCCGGCGCCTAACAGTGATGAGAGGTACATAACTAGGATAAGGATGTATTACCTCCTCAAAGGTCATCAGAGACTGACCCTTCCCTGGGCCCTCAGTCATCCTTGTCAATAAGTAGTAAGTCAATAATCCCCCCATCCATATAATTATTCCCAGGCTTACAACCGATACTCCAATCTCGATGGCCCGTCTGGATCTTTTCTTCACCTGATTGGGGTTTAGCAACACTGACTGTCCCACATAATTATCAACATACATCTTACCCAACCAGGTCATTTTTATTATCTCTTAGTCTCTGGTTACTGAGGTTCCTCAAACAGAGCCTGCAAGGCTTTTTCTGGGACTCTGCTCTTCCCGTCCTCAGTCACTTTCTTGCAATGCAATGCATGTATCCAAGCCGATTTCTCTGCAACCTTTACTGCCGTGGGCATGGTCAACAGTACTTGGTATGGTCCCTCCCACCTGTCTACAAATGAACCAGAGCATAAGAAATTTCTAATCATTACAAATTCTCCTGGTTTCACGTCATGGCATTTCAAGTCAAATTGATTAGCACCTTTAGAGAGAATTTGTCCTTTGTGTATTTGTTTGAATTGTTCATGCAAGTCTAGGACATATTTTGTGTTTAGATCATGTAGGGTGGAGTGGCTTTATTCTGGGCCTATCATCAGGTTGGGATGTTTTCCAAATAACACCTCGTAATGGGACACACTGAGAGGAGGTTTGGGAGTCACTCTAATACCGTGTAGTATGATGGGCAGTGCCTCTGCCCAGTTTAGGCTTGTCTCTTCTATGACCTTGGAAAGTTTATTCTTTATGGTATAATTAGCTCTCTCCACGAGTCCAGCTGCCTGGGGTCCATAAGGACAATTGAGTTTGGACTCTTTACCCATGATCCTACACATCTCTTGGAAGACCTTACCCGTGAAGTGTGTGCCTTGATCTGACTCAATGATCTCTGGAATACCATATCTAGATACAAACTCCTGTTCTAGCTTCTTAGCTGTAAAATGTGCTGTGCAGGCTACCGCTGGGTAGGCCTCAGGTCAACCACTGAAGACGTCAACACAAACAAGTACATATTTGAAATTTCTACAGGGTGATAATTGGATGAAGTCTATCTGTATTGCCTGGAAAGGTCCTCGGGTATGTGGGATATGGGCAATTGGTGCTGGGACAGTCTTACCTGGGTTCTTTCTTAGACAGATAAGGCATGATTGAGCTTTCTTACCTGCATAGGATGAGAAACCAGGGGCAAACCAGTAGGCCCTTAGGGTCTTTACCATACCTCCCTTTCCCAGATGAGTGAGCCTGTGGGCTGCCTCAGTCAGGCTTGGTAGAATGGCTTTTGGTGCTACCGGTCTTCCTGTCGTGTCCCTCCAGATACCAGAGGAATCTGGATTACACCCTTTGAGCTTCCACAAGGATATTTCCTGCTTTGAACAAGATTGGTACAAATGCATTAATTTTCCAGTGTTACAGCTGAAAATATTTGTTATGAGATGAGACTCCGTATCTCTGGCACGGAGCCATGATTGTTTATTGCCACTGAGGCTGCTGCTTTTGCTGTTTGATCAGCAAAGGCATTTCCTTACTACACCGGGTCTGGGTGGCTTGTGTGAGCTTGACATTTGGTGACTGCTACCTCTTTTGGTAACAATACCACTTCCATCAGGTACTTAACTATCTCTGCGTGAGAGATCGGTGTTCCATTTGATGTTAAAAAATGTCTGTTTCCAAATAGCGGGAAAATTGTGCAGAATGGCAAATGCATATTGTGAGTCAGTATAAATGTTAACAATTCTGTTTCGCGCCAAGTAACATGCCCTCCCCAACGCTATGAGTTCTGCTTTTTGAGCAGAGTGGGGTGGTGGAAGCGGGAGTGCTTCAATGATGTGTATCGTCCACTATGGCGTATCCAGATGTCAGAATGCCCATGTCATTCTGGCGGTGGCAGCTACCATCAACATACAGGTTCAGGTCTGCATTCTGTATCTCAGTGTCTCTTATATCTGGTCTTGAAGTGCATAAAGTCTGGGTCAGCTTTTCACAATCATGATCATCTACCTTCTCCCCACTTTGGGACTGTCCAGTCACACCTGGGAGGAAATTTGCTGGATTCAAAGTTGTGCAGCGCTGCAATATTATGTTAGGAGGCTTAAGAAGCACAAGTTCCCATTTGGTTAACCTGGACGCTGTGATGTGTTTTGTGGCGGAACCGTTTAGTAAAGCAGCAACTGCGTGCGGGACATTCAGGTAGAGTGTGTGTGCTAGAACTATGTCTGCTGTCTTGTCAACAAGTGTAGCTGCTGCAGCCACCGCGCACAAGTATTGTGGCAACCCCTAGCTACTGTATCCAGCTGTGTGCTGTAATATCCCACTGGGCAGTGACAGTCCCCATTTTTCTGAGTTAGTACTCCAGCAGCACAGCCGTCGAGCTCTGTACAAAAGAGAAAAAATGGTTTAGTGTAACATGGGAATCCCAGAGCTGGGGTGGCAGTGTGAGAGCTTCCTGCAACTGATGAAACGCTAGTAGTGTGGTGTCATCATGTATGACAGGATCAGGCTTTTTTATGGATACCAGTTCCTGGAGAGGTAGTGCTATAGCAGCATATCCTGGTATCCAGTGTCTATAGAAAGAGGTCATCCCTAGAAAGGTGCGTATTCGTTTTTGGGTGATTGGCAGAGGCATATTCTGTATGGCCTGGATGCGTGATGGTAGGAGATGGCGCTGTCCTTGGGAGAGGCAGTGACCTAGGTACTGCACCTTCTGCTGGGACAGCTGCAATTTGGCTTTGCTGGCCTTCAACCCCATGGAGGTGAGGAAAGTCAACAGGGACACTGAGTCTTCCCAGGATTCCTCCTCTGTCTGTGAACACAATAACAAATCGTCAACATATTGAATAAGTACTGAGTTATGTGTTGGGTACCAATTCTGCAATATATCATGGAGGGCTTGGCTAAAATAAGTCGGAGCATCCCATTGCCCTTGGGGCATACGAGTCCAGGTATGCTGTTGACCCTTAAATGTAAACGCAAACAGGTACTGACAGTCTGGATGTAATGGAATGGAGAAAAACGCTTAGCATGGGTCAATAACTGTAAAAAAAACTGCATCCGGCGGGACCTGCGTAAGGATCGTAGCGGGGTTGGGCACCACAGGGTGGCAAGCTTGTATGACTGCATTAAGCACACACAAGTCCTGCACGATACGGTAAGTTTGCGCGGGGCCCGGTTTTTGAACTGGAAAGATCGGAGAATTTGCAGCACTGACGCATTTGCGCAAGACCCCCTGGTGCAGAAGTGAGCGGATGGATGGGTATGCCCCTTCCTCCACTCCCGGTTTCAGCGGGTACTGCGTGATGCATGGTGGGGACTTTCCTGGCTGCAGCTTTACCATAATAGGGTCCACATCTTGAAGTAAGCCTACCTCATCCTTATACTGTGCCCATAAGGAGCTGGGAACTGCTTGCAGTATGTCTTCACGCATATGGGAGTTGGTTTGCTCAAGGTGCAATGACAGGAGTGGGACTGGTGTGTCTACCAGCACTTGTGCATTGCTTTCTAGTGATTTGGGAATGTCTAAGTAAATACCATCCACAGTGCAGTAAATGGTGCCTTTGAGTTTACATAGTAGGTCACGGCCCAGCAAGTTTGCTGGTGCGTTGGATGCTAGTAAGAAAGCATGCGTATCATTCAATGGTCCCATCTGTATATTACTATCAGCTAGTATTGGTAAGTGCTGTATTTGTCCTGAGACTCCGACCGCTGGGACCGTGTGCCCTGAAAACGTCTGTGAAGGTAGTGCAGTGGTAAGTAGTGACTTAGCCGCTCCAGTGTCTAGTAAAAAAGAAACAGGTTCATTATTGACATGCACAGTAACCGTGGGTTCTTCAATGTGTTGGCATTGCACGCTGCATAATGAAGACACTGGATGGATTAAACATCAGTATGATTGCTGCTGCCAGCGTGACACCTGATTGTGTGGGGCCTGATTGCTCACATGGGGTCCTTGGTTATCATACTGATGGTAAGGAGTCTGTGTGGGGCAGCTGGGTGTCCCCACATTTCCATGTGGGTATAATCTGTGCTGTGAGATCACCTGACTCCTGCAATATCTAGCTCTATGGCCGTACTTACCACATGTAAAGCATGCCATTAGGTCTGGGTGTCTGATAATGGGTAACTGACCTCCACTGAGGAGGCTGGCACAGCTGGGCTTATAACGGTATCTCCTTCACCTTTCACTTATGCCCTACCCAGTAATTTTGTTGTGTGCATATGATTCAGTGTCAGTCTCTATGATAGCCTGGTCTGTAGGGACTTGTATGGTGTAAGCTGCAAGCTGATCTTGAGTGTCAGTGTCAATTACTTTTTGTTTCCCCGTGCGATGAAATACCCGCTGTCCTGTGTTATTTAGTATTTTGTAATTAAACCTGGGTCCCTGTCTGAGTGTTCTAATTGACTGTACAATTTTCTGAGGTGTACTGGTGACATTAAGACATGCCTGATTACCGCTTATATATACAGGAGAGGCCACCGGTGGAGTAGCAATGGAAAGCTTGGGTAGCAGAAGCTGATTGAAATCAGGGGAAGAAGCAGAAAGATGTGAAACAGAAGAGTCACTTGATATTATAGATGCCAGTTGCTGGATATTGTCATGTAGCGTGTCTGCATCCTGTGTTGATTTCCTATGCTGTTCTTGTTGTGGGCTTGCGTGGGCATAGCTATATGTAGTGGGTGAACTGTGTGTTTGCTGCGTGCTGCCAGTGAGTGGAGGGGGGGCTGAGCTCAGCGCGCCCTGTGCTGCTGGAGAAGTGCCAGAAGCTGGTGGCTGTGGAATATGAGACGCCTGTGGAACCTGAGAAAGTGTATTTTGAGAAACAGCAAACTGGATAAGAGTTGCGTCATCCTCAATAGTTGAAATATCATTAGGTGCATTTTGTAGTGACTGTAATTCTTTCACAGGGTATAGTGATGCTGGTAATGATGTGATATTATTGTATGGTGGAGGATTGTTATGTGAGTTTGCAATGTCAGTAAATGTTTCAATACAGAGGTTAGTCTTAACATTATCTGCAGTCCAGTTACACATTTCTTTTTTCCATAAATCTTCCCGTAATAGGAAATGGTATTGCCTCATTCTGTGTGATGTCACTCCACTTTGAAATAAACTGGACGCACGGTCGCCCATAAATGCTAAGCATACAATTCACTGCGGTACCATCATTACAATTTGACAAGTCACTTCCCGTTTTTCAACAACTCTATCTTATTTCTCCCAATTTAAAGCCCGGGCTACTCTTTTGTGGCCACAAAAAGAGTCTCAAATAGACAGCGTAGCAGCGTCTTTCACAAATTTGGTTTTGCCAAACGTATAACTTATAACAACAAGTGACTCACTTCCTTATTACCTCATTCCTGATTTTTCTTCATCAGTTATCCGGCTATTCTGAAGTAACAGGCCTGTAGAGCGTGCCTTTATAAGCAGATCGTCCAGATAGGGGACAATCATCACACCCTGCTTCCGAAGTAGGGCCATTATGACCGCCATGACCTTTGTGAATACTCTGGGAGCAGAAGAGAGACCGAATGGAAGGGCCTGGAACTGGTAATGAGCATCCTGTATCACAAACCGGAGAAAAGCCTGATGAGGAGGCCAAATGGGAACATGTAAGTATGCATCCTTGGTGTCTAAGGATGCCAGAAACTCGTTTCACACCAACCCTGCAATAACAGACTGGAAGGGCTCCATCTTGAACTTGAATACCCTCAAACATGGATTGAGATCCTTCAAGTTCAGGATTGGCTTGAGTGATAGGCCTGTTTCCGATGATGAGAAGGAACAGGAATCAGTACCTTTGTGGATAGAAGCTTCTGTACCGCTGCCTGCAAGGCCACTCTTCTGTCATCAAAACTGGTAAACCCATGGTGAAGAAACCCTGAGGCTGTCGGGCTTGAAAATCGAGCTTGTAACCGCAAATTATGAGATCCCTGATCCAAGCATCTGGACAGGATTGTACCCAGGCCTCCCTGAAATCCCACAGATGAGCTCCCACCCTGTGGTCTCCCAGGTGGGAGGGAAGCCCGTCATGCGGTGGTAGCGGTGGAGGAGTTAACCTCTGACTGGGTTGAGGCTGTGGAACCTCTGCCTCTACCTCTATGGCCATGGCGACGGAAGCTCCTACCCTGCCCTGTCCTCGAAACCTAGAAGGGGCATGAAAGGATTGAAAGGAGGGACCCCTATAGGGCCCGCGAGAGGCTGGAGCAGCAGAAGGAAGATAAGTTGACTTGAGAAATCCAGGCATCCAGATCCTTACCAAACAGGACCTCTCCTGTAAAGGGCAATGCATCTGCTGCCCTTTTGGACTCTGTATCCACCTGCCATTGCCGCAGCCAGAGAGCTCTGCGGACCGAAATTGCTAAAGCGGAAATCCTACCTCCAAGAATACAGATGTCCTTGGAAGCCTCGCAAAGATAAAGGGCTGATTCGCGGATGTGTTCTGCCAACAGAATAAGTTGATCCACTGGCAAATCATCACGAAGTCCAGAGGACAATTTTTCCGCCCAAGCTTCCATTGCCTTGTTGACCCAACAACCTACTGTACCTGCGCCGGGCAATGTAATACCCCCGCCGCCGAGTAAATAGTCTTCAAGGTGGATTCCAACTTCCTATCCGACGCTTCCTTCCGGCAGAACTGTCTTCTTAGACGAGACACCGAAGGATCTACAATCGGAGAGGTCTCATAACGCTTCCTGTTATCTGCGGGAAAAGGATAGGAAGACAACATTTTTCTTGATACCTGAAACTTTGCATCCGGATGTTTCAAGCCGCCGTTATGAGCGCATCCAGCTCCTCCGAAACTGGAAAGGTCACCGACAGGCATTGGTTGGTGACAAACCTTGAAGGGCATAAGGTGTCCTGCTCCGTATCCTCCACCTGTAATACTGAGCGAATAGCAGTAATAAGCGCCTCAATACCCTGAGCTACTGGTTCAGAGTCCTCGTACACTTGATCGTCATCAGTATCCGGTATATCTACCACCGCCTCATCTAATAGAGGCATATCATCATCAGATTCCTGTAACACAGAGGCTAGCAATCTCTTTTTTTGAAGCCTGTGGAGGGGGACTAAAGGACGGGGCTTGGGAAGGGATTACAGCCCTAGAGAGCCCTTCAACTGATTTCCCCAGGGAACGAGCCCATGCTGGTTCAGGCTCCGGTATTGGGACAAGCTGTCGGACCCGGGCCGCCTCTCTGTCTTCCTGAAAAGCCTTCAGTTCCCCAGTCAACCGGGACATAACCTCTGTGAGCTGAGTTGTCCAACCAGGGGTGCTCTGGGTCTCTAATGAGGGCTGAGCAGAAGGCTCCGACCCACAATCCTCACATAAAGGGGAATTTTCAGACTGTCCCTGGGAGAATTTTACAGAACATTTCTGACATTGGAAAATTTTCTGTGCTGCCTTGGAGCCCTTTCCTGCCATAGCAGCACCTGTCACCCTCCCCCCCCCACACACACACACTGCAATAGGCAGAAGGGGAGGGAGAGCAGGGAGAAGCGCAGCCACAGACAGCCCTATGTATCCTGCACGTTATTGTGCAGTCAGCACTGATAGTAAAGGTACAGGTGCCTCACTGTTCCCCTAGTGCCCCCCAGTCTCCACTGAAACTGTCTCACTGACCGGAATGATGCCTCTGAGTCTCCCTTTCTCCGCGCTGCAGCTTTGTAAAATGGCTGCCAGCACGCGCTGAGCCCAGCGGTGCAGAGCGGGGTTAAGCCCACCCATAATGGTGCCAAATTCAAACTTGCAAGGCGCTTCCAGTGGAATCCCCGTGCCGGCTCTGTGAGCCGCGCTGAGCGGGGAGCTGCGAGCGGAGGGAGCGGGAGAAAGTGAGCCAGGGCCGGAGACCAGAACGGAGAGCGGGGAGTAGGGAGAGCCACTGTAAATTAGAGCGGGGAGTGATGTGAGCCGCCGGAGACCAGAGCGGAGAGCGGGGAGTAGGGAGAGCCACTGTAAATTAGAGCGGGGAGTGATGTGAGCCGCCGGAGACCAGAGCGGGGAGCGGGGAGTAGGGAGAACTACTGTGAATTAGAGCGGGGAGTGATGTGAGCCGCCGGAGACCACAGCGGGGAGCGGGGAGTAGGGAGAGCCACTGTAAATTAGAGCGGGGAGTGATGTGAGCCGCCGGAGACCACAGCGGGGAGCGGGGAGTAGGGAGAGCCACTGTAAATTAGAGCGGGGAGTGATGTGAGCCGCCGGAGACCAGAGCGGGGAGCGGGGAGTAGGGAGAGCCACTGTAAATTAGAGCGGGGAGTGATGTGAGCCGCCGGAGACCAGAACGGAGAGCGGGGAGTAGGGAGAGCCACTGTAAATTAGAGCGGGGAGTGATGTGAGCCGCCGGAGACCAGAGCGGGGAGTAGGGAGAGCCACTGTAAATTAGAGCGGGGAGTGATGTGAGCCGCCGGAGACCAGAGCGGGGAGCGGGGAGTAGGGAGAGTCACTGTAAATTAGAGCGGGGAGTGATGTGAGCCGCCGGAGACCAGAGCGGGGAGCGGGGAGTAGGGAGAGTCACTGTAAATTAGAGCGGGGAGTGATATGAGCCGCTGGAGACCAGAACGGAGAGCGGGGAGTAGGGAGAGCCACTGTAAATTAGAGCGGGGAGTGATGTGAGCCGCCGGAGACCAGAGCGGAGAGCGAGTGGGTTTGTGGCGCGGCTGAGTACTTTCTCTTAGCTCCTGCATTAGAGATCAAGCAGGTCTTTACTTACTGGGTGAGCCAACTGTTTAGACTTTTTTTTTTACTCACCACTGCTGCTGATGGAGTGTCCCCGCCACCCGCCACACACAGCGGTGTCTGGCCACATATACTTACCACTGCCGTGCTGCCGGAATCTTCTGCAGACGGAGTGGCCCCGACACGTGCCACACGCAGCGGTGTCTGGCCAGCTCCAGAGAGCTCAGTGTCTCCTTAAGCCGGGGACCATCCCGAGCCACATGCAGATGTGATGGGACCCCGCCGGCAGCTCACATAGTGCAAACTGGCAGTGGCAGAACTGCCAGTCTGTGAAGAAAAAAAAAATATTATAATTTATCGAGAAAACCCAAGAGTGACCAAGGGCACAAAACAAAGACTGACTTGGAGGGGGACATAGTAGGGGAGGAGCTAGCCACAGTGTTAAGAGTTTTAAAGTTCCAGCTCCCAGTTACTCCCTACTATATCCCCATTGTAACTACGCTCCTGTGTCCCCTAGTGGATAAAGGAGAAATATACAGATCCCACAGCGGGCTCCCCCCCTTTACTACACCTATACCAGTGTCTGGTCGTGGAGGATCCCTGGAGGAGCTTGGGGATCTCTAGTCATGGACCCATATACTGGAACCTTGTTGTTGTGTCTGGAGGCCATGAGGGCCACATCCGGCTGGCCCCACTTGTGTAACAGGAGCTGGAAAACCACTGGGTGCAGGGACCATTCTCTGTTGTGTACATCGCAACGGCTGATGAAGTCTACATCTTAGTTTAGAACTCCTGGGATGAAGACCACAGAGATGGTTAGGAGGTGGCGTTCGGCCCACTGCAGAACGTGAACTACTTCCTTCATTGTCAACCAACTGTTGATTGGATTGGATCTGAAAGGGTTTACCCAGAAGAACTTCAAGCGCCAGAATGAGTTCTCTGTAGACAACTCATAACTCAAGGTCGTTTATCGGTAAGCAGGTTTCTGCGTGTAAGTTGTCTGGTTACTGCGCCCCATCCGGAGACTGGCATCCGTGGTAAGCAGTACCCAATCCAGGATCCATAAGGTTCGCACCTTATTCAGATGTGCCGTCTGGAGCCACCAGACTAGTGACAGTCTGACCTTCGGAGAGAGGACCATCGTCTAGGGACCAGAACTGATGTGGTTGTCCATTCATCCGGGTCAGGATCAGGTGTCGTAGAGCGTAGCGCTCAGGTCTGAATTCCCCCCTTTGTCTGTGTGACAGGAAGGAGGAAACTGATTCATGCCGTTATCTCCTTTTACAGTGTAATGTATTTATTATCCTGATTGGATGGAAGAGACATTAGAGATGAGCGGGTTCGGTTTCTCTGAAACCGAACCCGCACGAACTTCATGTTTTTTTTCACGGGTCCGAGCAGACTCGGATCCTCCCGCCTTGCTCGGTTAACCCGAGCGCGCCCGAACGTCATCATGACGCTGTCGGATTCTCGCGAGACTCGGATTCTATATAAGGAGCCGCGCGTCGCCGCCATTTTCACACGTGCATTGAGATTGATAGGGAGAGGACGTGGCTGGCGTCCTCTCCATTAGAAATTAGATTAGAAGAGAGAGAGAGATTGTGCAGAGTCAGACAGAGTTTACCACAGTGACCAGTGCAGTTGTTGTTAGTTAACTTTTATTTATTTTAATATAATATATCCGTTCTCTGCTATATCCGTTCTCTGCCTGAAAAAAAACGATACACAGCAGCAGCCAGTCACACAGTGTGACTCAGTCTGTGTGCACTCAGCTCAGCCCAGTGTGCTGCACATCAATGTATAAAAGGCAAAGCTTATAATAATTGTGGGGGAGACTGGGGAGCACTGCAGGTTGTTATAGCAGGAGCCCCCAGGAGTACATAATATTATATTAATTTAAAATTAAACAGTGCACACTTTTGCTGCAGGAGTGCCACTGCCAGTGTGACTAGTGGTGACCAGTGCCTGACCACCAGTATAGTAGTATATTGTTGTATGTATTGTATACTATCTCTTTATCAACCAGTCTATATTAGCAGCAGACACAGTACAGTGCGGTAGTTCACGGCTGTGGCTACCTCTGTGTCGGCAGTCGGAACTCGGCAGGCAGTCCGTCCATCCATAATTGTATTACAATATATACCACCTAACCGTGGTATTTTTTTTTCTTTCTTTATACCGTCGTCATAGTGTCATACTAGTTGTTACGAGTATACTACTATCTCTTTATCAACCAGTGTACAGTGCGGTAGTTCACGGCTGTGGCTACCTCTGTGTCGGCAGTCGGCAGGCAGTCCGTCCATCCATAATTGTATTATTATTATAATATATACCACCTAACCGTGGTTTTTTTTTCATTCTTTATACCGTCATAGTGTCATACTAGTTGTTACGAGTATACTACTATCTCTTTATCAACCAGTGTACAGTGCGGTAGTTCACGGCTGTGGCTACCTCTGTGTCGGCAGTCGGCAGGCAGTCCGTCCATCCATAATTGTATTATTATTATAATATATACCACCTAACCGTGGTTTTTTTTTCATTCTTTATACCGTCGTCATAGTGTCATACTAGTTGTTACGAGTATACTACTATCTCTTTATCAACCAGTGTACAGTGCGGTAGTTCACGGCTGTGGCTACCTCTGTGTCGGCAGTCGGCAGGCAGTCCGTCCATCCATAATTGTATTATTATTATAATATATACCACCTAACCGTGGTTTTTTTTTCATTCTTTATACCGTCATAGTGTCATACTAGTTGTTACGAGTATACTACTATCTCTTTATCAACCAGTGTACAGTGCGGTAGTTCACGGCTGTGGCTACCTCTGTGTCGGCAGTCGGCAGGCAGTCCGTCCATCCATAATTGTATTATTATTATAATATATACCACCTAACCGTGGTTTTTTTTTCATTCTTTATACCGTCGTCATAGTGTCATACTAGTTGTTACGAGTATACTACTATCTCTTTATCAACCAGTGTACAGTGCGGTAGTTCACGGCTGTGGCTACCTCTGTGTCGGCAGTCGGCAGGCAGTCCGTCCATCCATAATTGTATTATTATTATAATATATACCACCTAACCGTGGTTTTTTTTTCATTCTTTATACCGTCATAGTGTCATACTAGTTGTTACGAGTATACTACTATCTCTTTATCAACCAGTGTACAGTGCGGTAGTTCACGGCTGTGGCTACCTCTGTGTCGGCAGTCGGCAGGCAGTCCGTCCATCCATAATTGTATTATTATTATAATATATACCACCTAACCGTGGTTTTTTTTTCATTCTTTATACCGTCGTCATAGTGTCATACTAGTTGTTACGAGTATACTACTATCTCTTTATCAACCAGTGTACAGTGCGGTAGTTCACGGCTGTGGCTACCTCTGTGTCGGCAGTCGGCAGGCAGTCCGTCCATCCATAATTGTATTATTATTATAATATATACCACCTAACCGTGGTTTTTTTTTCATTCTTTATACCGTCGTCATAGTGTCATACTAGTTGTTACGAGTATACTACTATCTCTTTATCAACCAGTGTACAGTGCGGTAGTTCACGGCTGTGGCTACCTCTGTGTCGGCAGTCGGCAGGCAGTCCGTCCATCCATAATTGTATTATTATTATAATATATACCACCTAACCGTGGTTTTTTTTTCATTCTTTATACCGTCGTCATAGTGTCATACTAGTTGTTACGAGTATACTACTATCTCTTTATCAACCAGTGTACAGTGCGGTAGTTCACGGCTGTGGCTACCTCTGTGTCGGCAGTCGGCAGGCAGTCCGTCCATCCATAATTGTATTATTATTATAATATATACCACCTAACTGTGGTATTTTTTTTTCTTTCTTTATACCGTCGTCATAGTGTCATACTAGTTGTTACGAGTATACTACTATCTCTTTATCAACCAGTGTACAGTGCGGTAGTTCACGGCTGTGGCTACCTCTGTGTCGGCAGTCGGCAGGCAGTCCGTCCATCCATAATTGTATTATTATTATAATATATACCACCTAACCGTGGTTTTTTTTTCATTCTTTATACCGTCGTCATAGTGTCATACTAGTTGTTACGAGTATACTACTATCTCTTTATCAACCAGTGTACAGTGCGGTAGTTCACGGCTGTGGCTACCTCTGTGTCGGCAGTCGGCAGGCAGTCCGTTTATCCATAATTGTATTATTATTATAATATATACCACCTAACCGTGGTTTTTTTTTCATTCTTTATACCGTCGTCATAGTGTCATACTAGTTGTTACGAGTATACTACTATCTCTTTATCAACCAGTGTACAGTGCGGTAGTTCACGGCTGTGGCTACCTCTGTGTCGGCAGTCGGCAGGCAGTCCGTCCATCCATAATTGTATTATTATTATAATATATACCACCTAACTGTGGTATTTTTTTTTCTTTCTTTATACCGTCGTCATAGTGTCATACTAGTTGTTACGAGTATACTACTATCTCTTTATCAACCAGTGTACAGTGCGGTAGTTCACGGCTGTGGCTACCTCTGTGTCGGCAGTCGGCAGGCAGTCCGTCCATCCATAATTGTATTATTATTATAATATATACCACCTAACCGTGGTTTTTTTTTCATTCTTTATACCGTCGTCATAGTGTCATACTAGTTGTTACGAGTATACTACTATCTCTTTATCAACCAGTGTACAGTGCGGTAGTTCACGGCTGTGGCTACCTCTGTGTCGGCAGTCGGCAGGCAGTCCGTCCATCCATAATTGTATTATTATTATAATATATACCACCTAACTGTGGTATTTTTTTTTCTTTCTTTATACCGTCGTCATAGTGTCATACTAGTTGTTACGAGTATACTACTATCTCTTTATCAACCAGTGTACAGTGCGGTAGTTCACGGCTGTGGCTACCTCTGTGTCGGCAGTCGGCAGGCAGTCCGTCCATCCATAATTGTATTATTATTATAATATATACCACCTAACCGTGGTTTTTTTTTCATTCTTTATACCGTCATAGTGTCATACTAGTTGTTACGAGTATACTACTATCTCTTTATCAACCAGTGTACAGTGCGGTAGTTCACGGCTGTGGCTACCTCTGTGTCGGCAGTCGGCAGGCAGTCCGTCCATCCATAATTGTATTATTATTATAATATATACCACCTAACCGTGGTTTTTTTTTCATTCTTTATACCGTCGTCATAGTGTCATACTAGTTGTTACGAGTATACTACTATCTCTTTATCAACCAGTGTACAGTGCGGTAGTTCACGGCTGTGGCTACCTCTGTGTCGGCAGTCGGCAGGCAGTCCGTCCATCCATAATTGTATTATTATTATAATATATACCACCTAACCGTGGTTTTTTTTTCATTCTTTATACCGTCGTCATAGTGTCATACTAGTTGTTACGAGTATACTACTATCTCTTTATCAACCAGTGTACAGTGCGGTAGTTCACGGCTGTGGCTACCTCTGTGTCGGCAGTCGGCAGGCAGTCCGTCCATCCATAATTGTATTATTATTATAATATATACCACCTAACCGTGGTTTTTTTTTCATTCTTTATACCGTCGTCATAGTGTCATACTAGTTGTTACGAGTATACTACTATCTCTTTATCAACCAGTGTACAGTGCGGTAGTTCACGGCTGTGGCTACCTCTGTGTCGGCAGTCGGCAGGCAGTCCGTCCATCCATAATTGTATTATTATTATAATATATACCACCTAACTGTGGTATTTTTTTTTCTTTCTTTATACCGTCGTCATAGTGTCATACTAGTTGTTACGAGTATACTACTATCTCTTTATCAACCAGTGTACAGTGCGGTAGTTCACGGCTGTGGCTACCTCTGTGTCGGCAGTCGGCAGGCAGTCCGTCCATCCATAATTGTATTATTATTATAATATATACCACCTAACCGTGGTTTTTTTTTCATTCTTTATACCGTCGTCATAGTGTCATACTAGTTGTTACGAGTATACTACTATCTCTTTATCAACCAGTGTACAGTGCGGTAGTTCACGGCTGTGGCTACCTCTGTGTCGGCAGTCGGCAGGCAGTCCGTTTATCCATAATTGTATTATTATTATAATATATACCACCTAACCGTGGTTTTTTTTTCATTCTTTATACCGTCGTCATAGTGTCATACTAGTTGTTACGAGTATACTACTATCTCTTTATCAACCAGTGTACAGTGCGGTAGTTCACGGCTGTGGCTACCTCTGTGTCGGCAGTCGGCAGGCAGTCCGTCCATCCATAATTGTATTATTATTATAATATATACCACCTAACTGTGGTATTTTTTTTTCTTTCTTTATACCGTCGTCATAGTGTCATACTAGTTGTTACGAGTATACTACTATCTCTTTATCAACCAGTGTACAGTGCGGTAGTTCACGGCTGTGGCTACCTCTGTGTCGGCAGTCGGCAGGCAGTCCGTCCATCCATAATTGTATTATTATTATAATATATACCACCTAACCGTGGTTTTTTTTTCATTCTTTATACCGTCGTCATAGTGTCATACTAGTTGTTACGAGTATACTACTATCTCTTTATCAACCAGTGTACAGTGCGGTAGTTCACGGCTGTGGCTACCTCTGTGTCGGCAGTCGGCAGGCAGTCCGTCCATCCATAATTGTATTATTATTATAATATATACCACCTAACTGTGGTATTTTTTTTTCTTTCTTTATACCGTCGTCATAGTGTCATACTAGTTGTTACGAGTATACTACTATCTCTTTATCAACCAGTGTACAGTGCGGTAGTTCACGGCTGTGGCTACCTCTGTGTCGGCAGTCGGCAGGCAGTCCGTCCATCCATAATTGTATTATTATTATAATATATACCACCTAACCGTGGTTTTTTTTTCATTCTTTATACCGTCGTCATAGTGTCATACTAGTTGTTACGAGTATACTACTATCTCTTTATCAACCAGTGTACAGTGCGGTAGTTCACGGCTGTGGCTACCTCTGTGTCGGCAGTCGGCAGGCAGTCCGTCCATCCATAATTGTATTATTATTATAATATATACCACCTAACTGTGGTATTTTTTTTTCTTTCTTTATACCGTCGTCATAGTGTCATACTAGTTGTTACGAGTATACTACTATCTCTTTATCAACCAGTGTACAGTGCGGTAGTTCACGGCTGTGGCTACCTCTGTGTCGGCAGTCGGCAGGCAGTCCGTCCATCCATAATTGTATTATTATTATAATATATACCACCTAACCGTGGTTTTTTTTTCATTCTTTATACCGTCGTCATAGTGTCATACTAGTTGTTACGAGTATACTACTATCTCTTTATCAACCAGTGTACAGTGCGGTAGTTCACGGCTGTGGCTACCTCTGTGTCGGCAGTCGGCAGGCAGTCCGTCCATCCATAATTGTATTATTATTATAATATATACCACCTAACTGTGGTATTTTTTTTTCTTTCTTTATACCGTCGTCATAGTGTCATACTAGTTGTTACGAGTATACTACTATCTCTTTATCAACCAGTGTACAGTGCGGTAGTTCACGGCTGTGGCTACCTCTGTGTCGGCAGTCGGCAGGCAGTCCGTCCATCCATAATTGTATTATTATTATAATATATACCACCTACCCGTGGTTTTTTTATACCACCTAACCGTGGCAGTCCGTCCATAATTGTATACTAGTATCCAATCCATCCATCTCCATTGTTTACCTGAGGTGCCTTTTAGTTCTGCCTATAAAATATGGAGAACAAAAAAGTTGAGGTTCCAAAATTAGGGAAAGATCAAGATCCACTTCCACCTCGTGCTGAAGCTGCTGCCACTAGTCATGGCCGAGACGATGAAATGCCAGCAACGTCGTCTGCCAAGGCCGATGCCCAATGTCATAGTACAGAGCATGTCAAATCCAAAACACCAAATATCAGAAAAAAAAGGACTCCAAAACCTAAACTAAAATTGTCGGAGGAGAAGCGTAAACTTGCCAATATGCCATTTACCACACGGAGTGGCAAGGAACGGCTGAGGCCCTGGCCTATGTTCATGGCTAGTGGTTCAGCTTCACATGAGGATGGAAGCACTCAGCCTCTCGCTAGAAAAATGAAACGACTCAAGCTGGCAAAAGCACAGCAAAGAACTGTGCGTTCTTCGAAATCCCAAATCCACAAGGAGAGTCCAATTGTGTCGGTTGCGATGCCTGACCTTCCCAACACTGGATGTGAAGAGCATGCGCCTTCCACCATTTGCACGCCCCCTGCAAGTGCTGGAAGGAGCACCCGCAGTCCAGTTCCTGATAGTGAGATTGAAGATGTCAGTGTTGAAGTCCACCAGGATGAGGAGGATATGGGTGTTGCTGGCGCTGGGGAGGAAATTGACAAGGAGGATTCTGATGGTGAGGTGGTTTGTTTAAGTCAGGCACCCGGGGAGACACCTGTTGTCCGTGGGACGAATATGGCCGTTGACATGCCAGGTGAAAATACCAAAAAAATCAGCTCTTCGGTGTGGAGGTATTTCACCAGAAATGCGGACAACAGGTGTCAAGCCGTGTGTTCCCTTTGTCAAGCTGTAATAAGTAGGGGTAAGGACGTTAACCACCTCGGAACATCCTCCCTTATACGTCACCTGCAGCGCATTCATAATAAGTCAGTGACAAGTTCAAAAACTTTGGGTGACAGCGGAAGCACTCCACTGACCAGTAAATCCCTTCCTCTTGTAACCAAGCTCACGCAAACCACCCCACCAACTCCCTCAGTGTCAATTTCCTCCTTCCCCAGGAATGCCAATAGTCCTGCAGGCCATGTCACTGGCAATTCTGACGATTCCTCTCCTGCCTGGGATTCCTCCGATGCATCCTTGCGTGTAACGCCTACTGCTGCTGGCGCTGCTGTTGTTGCTGCTGGGAGTCGATGGTCATCCCAGAGAGGAAGTCGTAAGACCACTTTTACTACTTCCACCAAGCAATTGACTGTCCAACAGTCATTTGCGAGGAAGATTAAATATCACAGCAGTCATCCTACTGCAAAGCGGATAACTGAGGCCTTGACATCCTGGGTGGTGAGAAACGTGGTTCCGGTATCCATCATTACTGCAGAGCCAACTAAAGACTTGTTGGAGGTACTGTGTCCCCGGTACCAAATACCATCTAGGTTCCATTTCTCTAGGGTTGCGATACCGAAAATGTACACAGACCTCAGAAAAAGAGTCACCAGTGTCCTAAAAAATGCAGCTGTACCCAATGTCCACTTAACCACGGACATGTGGACAAGTGGAGCAGGGCAGGGTCAGGACTATATGACTGTGACAGCCCACTGGGTAGATGTATGGACTCCCGCCGCAAGAACAGCAGCGGCGGCACCAGTAGCAGCATCTCGCAAACGCCAACTCGTTCCTAGGCAGGCTACGCTTTGTATCACCGGTTTCCAGAATACGCACACAGCTGAAAACCTCTTACGGCAACTGAGGAAGATCATCGCGGAATGGCTTACCCCAATTGGACTCTCCTGTGGATTTGTGGCATCGGACAACGCCAGCAATATTGTGCGTGCATTACATCTGGGCAAATTCCAGCACGTCCCATGTTTTGCTCATACCTTGAATTTGGTGGTGCAGAATTTTTTAAAAAACGACAGGGGCGTGCAAGAGATGCTGTCGGTGGCCAGAAAAATTGCGGGACACTTTCGGCGTACAGGCAGCACGTACAGAAGACTGGAGCACCACCAAAAACGCCTGAACCTGCCCTGCCATCATCTGAAGCAGGAGGTGGTAACGAGGTGGAATTCAACCCTCTATATGCTTCAGAGGTTGGAGGAGCAGCAAAAGGCCATTCAAGCCTATACAACTGACCACGATATAGGAGGTGGAATGCACCTGTCTCAAGCGCAGTGGAGAATGATTTCAACGTTGTGCAAGGTTCTGCAACCTTTTGAACTTGCCACACGTGAAGTCAGTTCAGACACTGCCAGCCTGAGTCAGGTCATTCCCCTCATCAGGCTTTTGCAGAAGAAGCTGGAGACATTGAAGGAGGAGCTAAGACAGAGCGATTCCGCTAGGCATGTGGGACTTGTGGATGGAGCCCTTAATTCGCTTAACAAGGATTCACGGGTGGTCAATCTGTTGAAATCAGAGCACTACATTTTGGCCACCGTGCTCGATCCTAGATTTAAAACCTACCTTGGATCTCTCTTTCCGGCGCACACAAGTCTGCTGGGTTTCAAAGACCTGCTGGTGAGAAAATTGTCAAGTCAAGCGGAACGCGACCTGTCAACATCTCCTCCTTCACATTCTCCCGCAACTGGGGGTGCGAGGAAAAGGCTCAGAATTCCGAGCCCACCCGCTGGCGGTGATGCAGGGCAGTCTGGAGCGACTGCTGATGCTGACATCTGGTCCGGACTGAAGGACCTGACAACCATTACGGACATGTCGTCTACTGTCACTGCATATGATTCTATCACCATTGATAGAATGGTGGAGGATTATATGAGTGACCGCATCCAAGTAGGCACGTCACACAGTCCGTACTTATACTGGCAGGAAAAAGAGGCAATTTGGAGGCCCTTGCACAAACTGGCTTTATTCTACCTAAGTTGCCCTCCCACAAGTGTGTACTCCGAAAGAGTGTTTAGTGCCGCCGCTCACCTTGTCAGCAATCGGCGTACGAGGTTACATCCAGAAAATGTGGAGAAGATGATGTTCATTAAAATGAATTATAATCAATTCCTCCGCGGAGACATTGACCAGCAGCAATTGCCTCCACAAAGTACACAGGGAGCTGACATGGTGGATTCCAGTGGGGACGAATTGATAATCTGTGAGGAGGGGGATGTACACGGTGATATATCGGAGGATGATGATGAGGTGGACATCTTGCCTCTGTAGAGCCAGTTTGTGCAAGGAGAGATTAATTGCTTCTTTTTTGGTGGGGGTCCAAACCAACCCGTCATTTCAGTCACAGTCGTGTGGCAGACCCTGTCACTGAAATGATGGGTTGGTTAAAGTGTGCATGTCCTGTTTTGTTTATACAACATAAGGGTGGGTGGGAAGGGCCCAAGGACAATTCCATCTTGCACCTCTTTTTTCTTTTATTTTTCTTTGCGTCATGTGCTGTTTGGGGAGGGTTTTTTGGAAGGGACATCCTGCGTGACACTGCAGTGCCACTCCTAGATGGGCCCGGTGTTTGTGTCGGCCACTAGGGTCGCTTATCTTTCTCACACAGCTACCTCATTGCGCCTCTTTTTTTCTTTGCGTCATGTGCTGTTTGGGGAGGGTTTTTTGGAAGGGACATCCTGCGTGACACTGCAGTGCCACTCCTAGATGGGCCCGGTGTTTGTGTCGGCCACTAGGGTCGCTTATCTTTCTCACACAGTCAGCTACCTCATTGCGCCTCTTTTTTTCTTTGCGTCATGTGCTGTTTGGGGAGGGTTTTTTGGAAGGGACATCCTGCGTGACACTGCAGTGCCACTCCTAGATGGGCCCGGTGTTTGTGTCGGCCACTAGGGTCGCTAATCTTACTCACACAGCTACCTCATTGCGCCTCTTTTTTTCTTTGCGTCATGTGCTGTTTGGGGAGGGTTTTTTGGAAGGGACATCCTGCGTGACACTGCAGTGCCACTCCTAGATGGGCCCGGTGTTTGTGTCGGCCACTAGGGTCGCTTATCTTTCTCACACAGTCAGCTACCTCATTGCGCCTCTTTTTTTCTTTGCGTCATGTGCTGTTTGGGGAGGGTTTTTTGGAAGGGACATCCTGCGTGACACTGCAGTGCCACTCCTAGATGGGCCCGGTGTTTGTGTCGGCCACTAGGGTCGCTTATCTTTCTCACACAGTCAGCTACCTCATTGCGCCTCTTTTTTTCTTTGCGTCATGTGCTGTTTGGGGAGGGTTTTTTGGAAGGGACATCCTGCGTGACACTGCAGTGCCACTCCTAGATGGGCCCGGTGTTTGTGTCGGCCACTAGGGTCGCTAATCTTACTCACACAGCTACCTCATTGCGCCTCTTTTTTTCTTTGCGTCATGTGCTGTTTGGGGAGGGTTTTTTGGAAGGGACATCCTGCGTGACACTGCAGTGCCACTCCTAGATGGGCCCGGTGTTTGTGTCGGCCACTAGGGTCGCTTATCTTACTCACACAGCGACCTCGGTGCAAATTTTAGGACTAAAAATAATATTGTGAGGTGTGATGTGTTCAGAATAGGCTGAAAATGAGTGTAAATTATGTTTTTTGAGGTTAATAATACTTTGGGATCAAAATTACCCCCAAATTCTATGATTTAAGCTGTTTTTTAGGGTTTTTTGAAAAAAACACCCGAATCCAAAACACACCCGAATCCGACAAAAAAAATTCGGTGAGGTTTTGCCAAAACGCGGTCGAACCCAAAACACGGCCGCGGAACCGAACCCAAAACCAAAACACAAAACCCGAAAAATTTCCGGCGCTCATCTCTAAGAGACATGGAGGGCTCACCCCCGGAGATAGTGTATTACTGTATAGAGTGCTGTGACCCCTGTGTAGGTATTATACCATCTGCTTTCTGTGTAAACATCTGGCTGTATGATATCCCCTGGGAGAAGGGAGCGGCCTTATCAGGACTTCATTTCAGCGAATAAACATAATTTGCCTTAAGACGACCGCTTCATCTTGTGACCAGCAGGGGTATGCCAAACGTAGCCCCGTTCTGCTGTCCAGGGTAACCCTGGCATCTCCAAGCTCCGCCTTCAGCCAGCTACCATGCAGAGCCCTGGTCAGGTGACCAGTGCGGATCAGTGTAATCCTACAGTGACGCTAGTGTACACAGGGGTTTATCTCTATTACACACACAAATGTTGTACAGCCAGTATAATCTTATTAGAGGGGCCGCGCGCCATTACGTGGGCGGAGCCTCCCTCACAGCGAGACCAGCGGCTCACAGGCGCCATTTCCAGCGGCTGCTGATCTCCAGGCTGCATACAGAGCGCTGCTTCTCCCAGACCCTGCTACATTGCCTTGTACTGGTACCAGGGGGGAGCATATAAATAGTAAATACACCAGCTCCTTTATCTCAGGCACTGGCTTATGTCCAGCAGAGCACTGTTCCTCCACAGACCCTGCTACACAGCCTGTACTGGTACCAGGGGGAGCATATAAATAGTAAATACACCAGCTCCTTTATCTCAGGCACTGGCTTATGCCCAGCAGAGCACTGCTCCTCCAGAGACCCTGCTACACAGCCTTGTACTGGTACCAAGGGGGAGCATATAAATAGTAAATACACCAGCTCCTTTATCTCAGGCACTGGCTTATGCCCAGCAGAGCACTGCTCCTCCACAGACCCTGCTACACAGCCTTGTACTGGTACCAAGGGGGAGCATATAAATAGTAAATACACCAGCTCCTTTATCTCAGGCACTGGCTTATGCCCAGCAGAGCACTGCTCCTCCACAGACCCTGCTACACAGCCTGTACTGGTACCAAGGGGGAGCATATAAATAGTAAATACACCAGCTCCTTTATCTCAGGCACTGGCTTATGCCCAGCAGAGCACTGCTCCTCCACAGACCCTGCTACACAGCCTTGTACTGGTACCAAGGGGGAGCATATAAATAGTAAATACACCAGCTCCTTTATCTCAGGCACTGGCTTATGCCCAGCAGAGCACTGCTCCTCCACAGACCCTGCTACACAGCCTTGTACTGGTACCAGGGGGGAGCATATAAATAGTAAATACACCAGCTCCTTTATCTCAGGCACTGGCTTATGTCCAGCAGAGCACTGCTCCTCCACAGACCCTGCTACACAGCCTTGTACTGGTACCAGGGGGGAGCATATAAATAGTAAATACACCAGCTCCTTTATCTCAGGCACTGGCTTATGTCCAGCAGAGCGCTGCTCCTCCACAGACCCTGCTACACAGCCTGTACTGGTACCAGGGGGAGCATATAAATAGTAAATACACCAGCTCCTTTATCTCAGGCACTGGCTTATGCCCAGCAGAGCACTACTCCTCCCCAGACCCTGCTACACAGCCTTGTACTGGTACCAGGGGGGGAGCATATAAATAGTAAATACACCAGCTCCTTTATCTCAGGCACTGGCTTATGTCCAGCAGAGCACTGCTCCTCCACAGACCCTGCTACACAGCCTTGTACTGGTACCAGGGGGGAGCATATAAATAGTAAATACACCAGCTCCTTTATCTCAGGCACTGGCTTATGCCCAGCAGAGCACTGCTCCTCCACAGACCCTGCTACACAGCCTGTACTGGTACCAGGGGGAGCATATAAATAGTAAATACACCAGCTCCTTTATCTCAGGCACTGGCTTATGCCCAGCAGAGCACTGCTCCTCCACAGACCCTGCTACACAGCCTTGTACTGGTACCAGGGGGGGAGCATATAAATAGTAAATACACCAGCTCCTTTATCTCAGGCACTGGCTTATGCCCAGCAGAGCGCTGCTCCTCCACAGACCCTGCTACACAGCTTTGTACTGGTACCAGGGGGGAGCATATAAATAGTAAATACACCAGCTCCTTTATCTCAGGCACTGGCTTATGCCCAGCAGAGCACTGCTCCTCCACAGACCCTGCTACACAGTCTTGTACTGGTACCAGGGGGGAGCATATAAATAGTAAATACACCAGCTCCTTTATCTCAGGCACTGGCTTATGCCCAGCAGAGCACTGCTCCTCCACAGACCCTGCTACACAGCCTTGTACTGGTACCAAGGGGGAGCATATAAATAGTAAATACACCAGCTCCTTTATCTCAGGCACTGGCTTATGTCCAGCAGAGCACTGCTCCTCCACAGACCCTGCTACACAGCCTTGTACTGGTACCAGGGGGGAGCATATAAATAGTAAATACACCAGCTCCTTTATCTCAGGCACTGGCTTATGTCCAGCAGAGCGCTGCTCCTCCACAGACCCTGCTACACAGCCTGTACTGGTACCAGGGGGAGCATATAAATAGTAAATACACCAGCTCCTTTATCTCAGGCACTGGCTTATGCCCAGCAGAGCACTACTCCTCCCCAGACCCTGCTACACAGCCTTGTACTGGTACCAGGGGGGGAGCATATAAATAGTAAATACACCAGCTCCTTTATCTCAGGCACTGGCTTATGTCCAGCAGAGCACTGCTCCTCCACAGACCCTGCTACACAGCCTTGTACTGGTACCAGGGGGGAGCATATAAATAGTAAATACACCAGCTCCTTTATCTCAGGCACTGGCTTATGCCCAGCAGAGCACTGCTCCTCCACAGACCCTGCTACACAGCCTGTACTGGTACCAGGGGGAGCATATAAATAGTAAATACACCAGCTCCTTTATCTCAGGCACTGGCTTATGCCCAGCAGAGCACTGCTCCTCCACAGACCCTGCTACACAGCCTTGTACTGGTACCAGGGGGGGAGCATATAAATAGTAAATACACCAGCTCCTTTATCTCAGGCACTGGCTTATGCCCAGCAGAGCGCTGCTCCTCCACAGACCCTGCTACACAGCCTTGTACTGGTACCAGGGGGGAGCATATAAATAGTAAATACACCAGCTCCTTTATCTCAGGCACTGGCTTATGCCCAGCAGAGCACTGCTCCTCCACAGACCCTGCTACACAGTCTTGTACTGGTACCAGGGGGGAGCATATAAATAGTAAATACACCAGCTCCTTTATCTCAGGCACTGGCTTATGCCCAGCAGAGCACTGCTCCTCCACAGACCCTGCTACACAGCCTTGTACTGGTACCAAGGGGGAGCATATAAATAGTAAATACACCAGCTCCTTTATCTCAGGCACTGGCTTATGCCCAGCAGAGCGCTGCTCCTCCCCAGACCCTGCTACACAGCCTTGTACTGGTACCAAGGGGGAGCACATAAATAGTAAATACACCAGCTCCTTTATCTCAGGCACTGGCTTATGCCCAGCAGAGCACTGCTCCTCCACAGACCCTGCTACACAGCCTGTACTGGTACCAGGGGGGAGCATATAAATAGTAAATACACCAGCTCCTTTATCTCAGGCACTGGCTTATGCCCAGCAGAGCACTGCTCCTCCACAGACCCTGCTACATTGCCTTGTACTGGTACCAGGGGGGAGCATATAAATAGTAAATACACCAGCTCCTTTATCTCAGGCACTGGCTTATGCCCAGCAGAGCACTGCTCCTCCACAGACCCTGCTACATTGCCTTGTACTGGTACCAGGGGGGAGCATATAAATAGTAAATACACCAGCTCCTTTATCTCAGGCACTGGCTTATGCCCAGCAGAGCACTGCTCCTCCCCAGACCCTGCTACACAGCCTGTACTGGTACCAGGGGGAGCATATAAATAGTAAATACACCAGCTCCTTTATCTCAGGCACTGGCTTATGCCCAGCAGAGCACTGCTCCTCCACAGACCCTGCTACACAGCCTTGTACTGGTACCAAGGGGGAGCATATAAATAGTAAATACACCAGCTCCTTTATCTCAGGCACTGGCTTATGCCCAGCAGAGCACTGCTCCTCCACAGACCCTGCTACACAGCCTGTACTGGTACCAAGGGGGAGCATATAAATAGTAAATACACCAGCTCCTTTATCTCAGGCACTGGCTTATTCCCAGCAGAGCACTGCTCCTCCACAGACCCTGCTACACAGCCTTGTACTGGTACCAAGGGGGAGCATATAAATAGTAAATACACCAGCTCCTTTATCTCAGGCACTGGCTTATGCCCAGCAGAGCACTGCTCCTCCACAGACCCTGCTACACAGCCTTGTACTGGTACCAGGGGGGAGCATATAAATAGTAAATACACCAGCTCCTTTATCTCAGGCACTGGCTTATTCCCAGCAGAGCGCTGCTCCTCCACAGACCCTGCTACACAGCCTGTACTGGTACCAAGGGGGAGCATATAAATAGTAAATACACCAGCTCCTTTATCTCAGGCACTGGCTTATGCCCAGCAGAGCACTGCTCCTCCACAGACCCTGCTACACAGCCTTGTACTGGTACCAGGGGGGAGCATATAAATAGTAAATACACCAGCTCCTTTATCTCAGGCACTGGCTTATGCCCAGCAGAGCACTGCTCCTCCACAGACCCTGCTACACAGCCTTGTACTGGTACCAAGGGGGAGCATATAAATAGTAAATACACCAGCTCCTTTATCTCAGGCACTGGCTTATGCCCAGCAGAGCACTGCTCCTCCACAGACCCTGCTACACAGCCTGTACTGGTACCAAGGGGGAGCATATAAATAGTAAATACACCAGCTCCTTTATCTCAGGCACTGGCTTATGCCCAGCAGAGCACTGCTCCTCCCCAGACCCTGCTGCACAGCCTGTACTGGTACCAGGGGGAGCATATAAATAGTAAATACACCAGCTCCTTTATCTCAGGCACTGGCTTATGCCCAGCAGAGCACTGCTCCTCCACAGACCCTGCTACACAGCCTTGTACTGGTACCAGGGGGGAGCATATAAATAGTAAATACACCAGCTCCTTTATCTCAGGCACTGGCTTATGCCCAGCAGAGCACTGCTCCTCCACAGACCCTGCTACACAGCCTTGTACTGGTACCAAGGGGGAGCATATAAATAGTAAATACACCAGCTCCTTTATCTCAGGCACTGGCTTATGCCCAGCAGAGCACTGCTCCTCCCCAGACCCTGCTACACAGCCTGTACTGGTACCAAGGGGGAGCATATAAATAGTAAATACACCAGCTCCTTTATCTCAGGCACTGGCTTATGCCCAGCAGAGCGCTGCTCCTCCACAGACCCTGCTACACAGCCTGTACTGGTACCAGGGGGGAGCATATAAATAGTAAATACACCAGCTCCTTTATCTCAGGCACTGGCCTATGTCCAGCAGAGCACTGCTCCTCCACAGACCCTGCTACACAGCCTGTACTGGTACCAGGGGGAGCATATAAATAGTAAATACACCAGCTCCTTTATCTCAGGCACTGGCTTATGTCCAGCAGAGCACTGCTCCTCCACAGACCCTGCTACACAGCCTTGTACTGGTACCAGGGGGGAGCATATAAATAGTAAATACACCAGCTCCTTTATCTCAGGCACTGGCTTATGTCCAGCAGAGCGCTGCTCCTCCACAGACCCTGCTACACAGCCTGTACTGGTACCAAGGGGAGCATATAAATAGTAAATATGCCAGCTCCTTTATCTCAGGCACTGGCTTATGCCCAGCAGAGCACTGCTCCTCCACAGACCCTGCTACACAGCCTTGTACTGGTACCAAGGGGGAGCATATAAATAGTAAATACGCCAGCTCCTTTATCTCAGGTACTGGCTTATGTCCAGCAGAGCACTGCTCCTCCACAGACCCTGCTACACAGCCTTGTACTGGTACCAAGGGGGAGCATATAAATAGTAAATACACCAGCTCCTTTATCTCAGGCACTCGTTTATGCCCAGCAGAGCACTGCTCCTCCACAGACCCTGCTACACAGCCTTGTACTGGTACCAAGGGGGAGCATATAAATAGTAAATACACCAGCTCCTTTATCTCAGGCACTCGTTTATGCCCAGCAGAGCACTGCTCCTCCACAGACCCTGCTACACAGCCTTGTACTGGTACCAAGGGGGAGCATATAAATAGTAAATACACCAGCTCCTTTATCTCAGGCACTGGCTTATGCCCAGCAGAGCACTGCTCCTCCACAGACCCTGCTACACAGCCTGTACTGGTACCAAGGGGGAGCATATAAATAGTAAATACACCAGCTCCTTTATCTCAGGCACTGGCTTATGCCCAGCAGAGCACTGCTCCTCCACAGACCCTGCTACACAGCCTTGTACTGGTACCAAGGGGGAGCATATAAATAGTAAATACAACAGCTCCTTTATCTCAGGCACTGGCTTATGCCCAGCAGAGCACTGCTCCTCCACAGACCCTGCTACACAGCCTTGTACTGGTACCAGGGGGGAGCATATAAATAGTAAATACACCAGCTCCTTTATCTCAGGCACTGGCTTATGTCCAGCAGAGCACTGCTCCTCCACAGACCCTGCTACACAGCCTTGTACTGGTACCAGGGGGGAGCATATAAATAGTAAATACACCAGCTCCTTTATCTCAGGCACTGGCTTATGTCCAGCAGAGCGCTGCTCCTCCACAGACCCTGCTACACAGCCTGTACTGGTACCAGGGGGAGCATATAAATAGTAAATACACCAGCTCCTTTATCTCAGGCACTGGCTTATGCCCAGCAGAGCACTACTCCTCCCCAGACCCTGCTACACAGCCTTGTACTGGTACCAGGGGGGGAGCATATAAATAGTAAATACACCAGCTCCTTTATCTCAGGCACTGGCTTATGTCCAGCAGAGCACTGCTCCTCCACAGACCCTGCTACACAGCCTTGTACTGGTACCAGGGGGGAGCATATAAATAGTAAATACACCAGCTCCTTTATCTCAGGCACTGGCTTATGCCCAGCAGAGCACTGCTCCTCCACAGACCCTGCTACACAGCCTGTACTGGTACCAGGGGGAGCATATAAATAGTAAATACACCAGCTCCTTTATCTCAGGCACTGGCTTATGCCCAGCAGAGCACTGCTCCTCCACAGACCCTGCTACACAGCCTTGTACTGGTACCAGGGGGGGAGCATATAAATAGTAAATACACCAGCTCCTTTATCTCAGGCACTGGCTTATGCCCAGCAGAGCGCTGCTCCTCCACAGACCCTGCTACACAGCTTTGTACTGGTACCAGGGGGGAGCATATAAATAGTAAATACACCAGCTCCTTTATCTCAGGCACTGGCTTATGCCCAGCAGAGCACTGCTCCTCCACAGACCCTGCTACACAGTCTTGTACTGGTACCAGGGGGGAGCATATAAATAGTAAATACACCAGCTCCTTTATCTCAGGCACTGGCTTATGCCCAGCATAGCACTGCTCCTCCACAGACCCTGCTACACAGCCTTGTACTGGTACCAAGGGGGAGCATATAAATAGTAAATACACCAGCTCCTTTATCTCAGGCACTGGCTTATGTCCAGCAGAGCACTGCTCCTCCACAGACCCTGCTACACAGCCTTGTACTGGTACCAGGGGGGAGCATATAAATAGTAAATACACCAGCTCCTTTATCTCAGGCACTGGCTTATGTCCAGCAGAGCGCTGCTCCTCCACAGACCCTGCTACACAGCCTGTACTGGTACCAGGGGGAGCATATAAATAGTAAATACACCAGCTCCTTTATCTCAGGCACTGGCTTATGCCCAGCAGAGCACTACTCCTCCCCAGACCCTGCTACACAGCCTTGTACTGGTACCAGGGGGGGAGCATATAAATAGTAAATACACCAGCTCCTTTATCTCAGGCACTGGCTTATGTCCAGCAGAGCACTGCTCCTCCACAGACCCTGCTACACAGCCTTGTACTGGTACCAGGGGGGAGCATATAAATAGTAAATACACCAGCTCCTTTATCTCAGGCACTGGCTTATGCCCAGCAGAGCACTGCTCCTCCACAGACCCTGCTACACAGCCTGTACTGGTACCAGGGGGAGCATATAAATAGTAAATACACCAGCTCCTTTATCTCAGGCACTGGCTTATGCCCAGCAGAGCACTGCTCCTCCACAGACCCTGCTACACAGCCTTGTACTGGTACCAGGGGGGGAGCATATAAATAGTAAATACACCAGCTCCTTTATCTCAGGCACTGGCTTATGCCCAGCAGAGCGCTGCTCCTCCACAGACCCTGCTACACAGCCTTGTACTGGTACCAGGGGGGAGCATATAAATAGTAAATACACCAGCTCCTTTATCTCAGGCACTGGCTTATGCCCAGCAGAGCACTGCTCCTCCACAGACCCTGCTACACAGTCTTGTACTGGTACCAGGGGGGAGCATATATATAGTAAATACACCAGCTCCTTTATCTCAGGCACTGGCTTATGCCCAGCAGAGCACTGCTCCTCCACAGACCCTGCTACACAGCCTTGTACTGGTACCAAGGGGGAGCATATAAATAGTAAATACACCAGCTCCTTTATCTCAGGCACTGGCTTATGCCCAGCAGAGCGCTGCTCCTCCCCAGACCCTGCTACACAGCCTTGTACTGGTACCAAGGGGGAGCACATAAATAGTAAATACACCAGCTCCTTTATCTCAGGCACTGGCTTATGCCCAGCAGAGCACTGCTCCTCCACAGACCCTGCTACACAGCCTGTACTGGTACCAGGGGGGAGCATATAAATAGTAAATACACCAGCTCCTTTATCTCAGGCACTGGCTTATGCCCAGCAGAGCACTGCTCCTCCACAGACCCTGCTACATTGCCTTGTACTGGTACCAGGGGGGAGCATATAAATAGTAAATACACCAGCTCCTTTATCTCAGGCACTGGCTTATGCCCAGCAGAGCACTGCTCCTCCACAGACCCTGCTACATTGCCTTGTACTGGTACCAGGGGGGAGCATATAAATAGTAAATACACCAGCTCCTTTATCTCAGGCACTGGCTTATGCCCAGCAGAGCACTGCTCCTCCCCAGACCCTGCTACACAGCCTGTACTGGTACCAGGGGGAGCATATAAATAGTAAATACACCAGCTCCTTTATCTCAGGCACTGGCTTATGCCCAGCAGAGCACTGCTCCTCCACAGACCCTGCTACACAGCCTTGTACTGGTACCAAGGGGGAGCATATAAATAGTAAATACACCAGCTCCTTTATCTCAGGCACTGGCTTATGCCCAGCAGAGCACTGCTCCTCCACAGACCCTGCTACACAGCCTGTACTGGTACCAAGGGGGAGCATATAAATAGTAAATACACCAGCTCCTTTATCTCAGGCACTGGCTTATTCCCAGCAGAGCACTGCTCCTCCACAGACCCTGCTACACAGCCTTGTACTGGTACCAAGGGGGAGCATATAAATAGTAAATACACCAGCTCCTTTATCTCAGGCACTGGCTTATGCCCAGCAGAGCACTGCTCCTCCACAGACCCTGCTACACAGCCTTGTACTGGTACCAGGGGGGAGCATATAAATAGTAAATACACCAGCTCCTTTATCTCAGGCACTGGCTTATTCCCAGCAGAGCGCTGCTCCTCCACAGACCCTGCTACACAGCCTGTACTGGTACCAAGGGGGAGCATATAAATAGTAAATACACCAGCTCCTTTATCTCAGGCACTGGCTTATGCCCAGCAGAGCACTGCTCCTCCACAGACCCTGCTACACAGCCTTGTACTGGTACCAGGGGGGAGCATATAAATAGTAAATACACCAGCTCCTTTATCTCAGGCACTGGCTTATGCCCAGCAGAGCACTGCTCCTCCACAGACCCTGCTACACAGCCTTGTACTGGTACCAAGGGGGAGCATATAAATAGTAAATACACCAGCTCCTTTATCTCAGGCACTGGCTTATGCCCAGCAGAGCACTGCTCCTCCACAGACCCTGCTACACAGCCTGTACTGGTACCAAGGGGGAGCATATAAATAGTAAATACACCAGCTCCTTTATCTCAGGCACTGGCTTATGCCCAGCAGAGCACTGCTCCTCCCCAGACCCTGCTGCACAGCCTGTACTGGTACCAGGGGGAGCATATAAATAGTAAATACACCAGCTCCTTTATCTCAGGCACTGGCTTATGCCCAGCAGAGCACTGCTCCTCCACAGACCCTGCTACACAGCCTTGTACTGGTACCAGGGGGGAGCATATAAATAGTAAATACACCAGCTCCTTTATCTCAGGCACTGGCTTATGCCCAGCAGAGCACTGCTCCTCCACAGACCCTGCTACACAGCCTTGTACTGGTACCAAGGGGGAGCATATAAATAGTAAATACACCAGCTCCTTTATCTCAGGCACTGGCTTATGCCCAGCAGAGCACTGCTCCTCCCCAGACCCTGCTACACAGCCTGTACTGGTACCAAGGGGGAGCATATAAATAGTAAATACACCAGCTCCTTTATCTCAGGCACTGGCTTATGCCCAGCAGAGCGCTGCTCCTCCACAGACCCTGCTACACAGCCTGTACTGGTACCAGGGGGGAGCATATAAATAGTAAATACACCAGCTCCTTTATCTCAGGCACTGGCCTATGTCCAGCAGAGCACTGCTCCTCCACAGACCCTGCTACACAGCCTGTACTGGTACCAGGGGGAGCATATAAATAGTAAATACACCAGCTCCTTTATCTCAGGCACTGGCTTATGTCCAGCAGAGCACTGCTCCTCCACAGACCCTGCTACACAGCCTTGTACTGGTACCAAGGGGGAGCATATAAATAGTAAATACGCCAGCTCCTTTATCTCAGGTACTGGCTTATGTCCAGCAGAGCACTGCTCCTCCACAGACCCTGCTACACAGCCTTGTACTGGTACCAAGGGGGAGCATATAAATAGTAAATACACCAGCTCCTTTATCTCAGGCACTCGTTTATGCCCAGCAGAGCACTGCTCCTCCACAGACCCTGCTACACAGCCTGTACTGGTACCAGGGGGAGCATATAAATAGTAAATACACCAGCTCCTTTATCTCAGGCACTGGCTTATGTCCAGCAGAGCACTGCTCCTCCACAGACCCTGCTACACAGCCTTGTACTGGTACCAAGGGGGAGCATATAAATAGTAAATACGCCAGCTCCTTTATCTCAGGTACTGGCTTATGTCCAGCAGAGCACTGCTCCTCCACAGACCCTGCTACACAGCCTTGTACTGGTACCAAGGGGGAGCATATAAATAGTAAATACACCAGCTCCTTTATCTCAGGCACTCGTTTATGCCCAGCAGAGCGCTGCTCCTCCACAGACCATGCTACACAGCCTTGTACTGGTACCAAGGGGGAGCATATAAATAGTAAATACACCAGCTCCTTTATCTCAGGCACTGGCTTATGCCCAGCAGAGCACTGCTCCTCCACAGACCCTGCTACACAGCCTGTACTGGTACCAGGGGGGAGCATATAAATAGTAAATACACCAGCTCCTTTATCTCAGGCACTGGCTTATCCCCAGCAGAGCGCTGCTCCTCCACAGACCCTGCTACACAGCCTTGTACTGGTACCAGGGGGGAGCATATAAATAGTAAATACACCAGCTCCTTTATCTCAGGCACTGGCTTATGCCCAGCAGAGCACTGCTCCTCCACAGACCCTGCTACACAGCCTGTACTGGTACCAGGGGGGAGCATATAAATAGTAAATACACCAGCTCCTTTATCTCAGGCACTGGCTTATGTCCAGCAGAGCACTGCTCCTCCACAGACCCTGCTACATAGCCTTGTACTGGTACCAGGGGGGAGCATATAAATAGTAAATACACCAGCTCCTTTATCTCAGGCACTGGCTTATGCCCAGCAGAGCACTGCTCCTCCACAGACCCTGCTACACAGCCTTGTACTGGTACCAGGGGGGAGCATATAAATAGTAAATACACCAGCTCCTTTATCTCAGGCACTGGCTTATGCCCAGCAGAGCGCTGCTCCTCCACAGACCCTGTTACACAGCCTGTACTGGTACCAAGGGGGAGCATATAAATAGTAAATACACCAGCTCCTTTATCTCAGGCACTGGCTTATGCCCAGCAGAGCGCTGCTCCTCCCCAGACCCTGCTACACAGCCTTGTACTGGTACCAAGGGGGAGCATATAAATAGTAAATACGCCAGCTCCTTTATCTCAGGCACTGGCTTATGCCCAGCAGAGCGCTGCTCCTCCACAGACCCTGCTACACAGCCTGTACTGGTACCAGGGGGAGCATATAAATAGTAAATACGCCAGCTCCTTTATCTCAGGCACTGGCTTATTCCCAGCAGAGCACTGCTCCTCCACAGACCCTGCTACACAGCCTGTACTGGTACCAAGGGGGAGCATATAAATAGTAAATACACCAGCTCCTTTATCTCAGGCACTGGCTTATGCCCAGCAGAGCACTGCTCCTCCACAGACCCTGCTACACAGCCTGTACTGGTACCAGGGGGGAGCATATAAATAGTAAATACACCAGCTACTTTATCTCAGGCACTGGCTTATGTCCAGCAGAGCGCTGCTCCTCCACAGATCCTGCTACACAGCCTTGTACTGGTACCAAGGGGGAGCATATAAATAGTAAATACACCAGCTCCTTTATCTCAGGCACTGGCTTATTCCCAGCAGAGCACTGCTCCTCCACAGACCCTGCTACACAGCCTTGTACTGGTACCAGGGGGAGCATATAAATAGTAAATACACCAGCTCCTTTATCTCAGGCACTGGCTTATGCCCAGCAGAGCACTGCTCCTCCACAGACCCTGCAACACAGCCTTGTACTGGTACCAAGGGGGAGCACATAAATAGTAAATACACCAGCTCCTTTATCTCAGGCACTGGCTTATGCCCAGCAGAGCACTGCTCCTCCACAGACCCTGCTACACAGCCTGTACTGGTACCAGGGGGGAGCATATAAATAGTAAATACACCAGCTCCTTTATCTCAGGCACTGGCTTATGCCCAGCAGAGCACTGCTCCTCCACAGACCCTGCTACATTGCCTTGTACTGGTACCAGGGGGGAGCATATAAATAGTAAATACACCAGCTCCTTTATCTCAGGCACTGGCTTATGCCCAGCAGAGCACTGCTCCTCCACAGACCCTGCTACATTGCCTTGTACTGGTACCAGGGGGGAGCATATAAATAGTAAATACACCAGCTCCTTTATCTCAGGCACTGGCTTATGCCCAGCAGAGCACTGCTCCTCCCCAGACCCTGCTACACAGCCTGTACTGGTACCAGGGGGAGCATATAAATAGTAAATACACCAGCTCCTTTATCTCAGGCACTGGCTTATGCCCAGCAGAGCACTGCTCCTCCACAGACCCTGCTACACAGCCTTGTACTGGTACCAAGGGGGAGCATATAAATAGTAAATACACCAGCTCCTTTATCTCAGGCACTGGCTTATGCCCAGCAGAGCACTGCTCCTCCACAGACCCTGCTACACAGCCTGTACTGGTACCAAGGGGGAGCATATAAATAGTAAATACACCAGCTCCTTTATCTCAGGCACTGGCTTATTCCCAGCAGAGCACTGCTCCTCCACAGACCCTGCTACACAGCCTTGTACTGGTACCAAGGGGGAGCATATAAATAGTAAATACACCAGCTCCTTTATCTCAGGCACTGGCTTATGCCCAGCAGAGCACTGCTCCTCCACAGACCCTGCTACACAGCCTTGTACTGGTACCAGGGGGGAGCATATAAATAGTAAATACACCAGCTCCTTTATCTCAGGCACTGGCTTATTCCCAGCAGAGCGCTGCTCCTCCACAGACCCTGCTACACAGCCTGTACTGGTACCAAGGGGGAGCATATAAATAGTAAATACACCAGCTCCTTTATCTCAGGCACTGGCTTATGCCCAGCAGAGCACTGCTCCTCCACAGACCCTGCTACACAGCCTTGTACTGGTACCAGGGGGGAGCATATAAATAGTAAATACACCAGCTCCTTTATCTCAGGCACTGGCTTATGCCCAGCAGAGCACTGCTCCTCCACAGACCCTGCTACACAGCCTTGTACTGGTACCAAGGGGGAGCATATAAATAGTAAATACACCAGCTCCTTTATCTCAGGCACTGGCTTATGCCCAGCAGAGCACTGCTCCTCCACAGACCCTGCTACACAGCCTGTACTGGTACCAAGGGGGAGCATATAAATAGTAAATACACCAGCTCCTTTATCTCAGGCACTGGCTTATGCCCAGCAGAGCACTGCTCCTCCCCAGACCCTGCTGCACAGCCTGTACTGGTACCAGGGGGAGCATATAAATAGTAAATACACCAGCTCCTTTATCTCAGGCACTGGCTTATGCCCAGCAGAGCACTGCTCCTCCACAGACCCTGCTACACAGCCTTGTACTGGTACCAGGGGGGAGCATATAAATAGTAAATACACCAGCTCCTTTATCTCAGGCACTGGCTTATGCCCAGCAGAGCACTGCTCCTCCACAGACCCTGCTACACAGCCTTGTACTGGTACCAAGGGGGAGCATATAAATAGTAAATACACCAGCTCCTTTATCTCAGGCACTGGCTTATGCCCAGCAGAGCACTGCTCCTCCCCAGACCCTGCTACACAGCCTGTACTGGTACCAAGGGGGAGCATATAAATAGTAAATACACCAGCTCCTTTATCTCAGGCACTGGCTTATGCCCAGCAGAGCGCTGCTCCTCCACAGACCCTGCTACACAGCCTGTACTGGTACCAGGGGGGAGCATATAAATAGTAAATACACCAGCTCCTTTATCTCAGGCACTGGCCTATGTCCAGCAGAGCACTGCTCCTCCACAGACCCTGCTACACAGCCTGTACTGGTACCAGGGGGAGCATATAAATAGTAAATACACCAGCTCCTTTATCTCAGGCACTGGCTTATGTCCAGCAGAGCACTGCTCCTCCACAGACCCTGCTACACAGCCTTGTACTGGTACCAAGGGGGAGCATATAAATAGTAAATACGCCAGCTCCTTTATCTCAGGTACTGGCTTATGTCCAGCAGAGCACTGCTCCTCCACAGACCCTGCTACACAGCCTTGTACTGGTACCAAGGGGGAGCATATAAATAGTAAATACACCAGCTCCTTTATCTCAGGCACTCGTTTATGCCCAGCAGAGCACTGCTCCTCCACAGACCCTGCTACACAGCCTTGTACTGGTACCAGGGGGAAGCATATAAATAGTAAATACACCAGCTCCTTTATCTCAGGCACTGGCTTATGCCCAGCAGAGCGCTGCTCCTCCACAGACCATGCTACACAGCCTTGTACTGGTACCAAGGGGGAGCATATAAATAGTAAATACACCAGCTCCTTTATCTCAGGCACTGGCTTATGCCCAGCAGAGCACTGCTCCTCCACAGACCCTGCTACACAGCCTGTACTGGTACCAGGGGGGAGCATATAAATAGTAAATACACCAGCTCCTTTATCTCAGGCACTGGCTTATCCCCAGCAGAGCGCTGCTCCTCCACAGACCCTGCTACACAGCCTTGTACTGGTACCAGGGGGGAGCATATAAATAGTAAATACACCAGCTCCTTTATCTCAGGCACTGGCTTATGCCCAGCAGAGCACTGCTCCTCCACAGACCCTGCTACACAGCCTGTACTGGTACCAGGGGGGAGCATATAAATAGTAAATACACCAGCTCCTTTATCTCAGGCACTGGCTTATGTCCAGCAGAGCACTGCTCCTCCACAGACCCTGCTACATAGCCTTGTACTGGTACCAGGGGGAGCATATAAATAGTAAATACACCAGCTCCTTTATCTCAGGCACTGGCTTATGCCCAGCAGAGCACTGCTCCTCCACAGACCCTGCTACACAGCCTTGTACTGGTACCAGGGGGGAGCATATAAATAGTAAATACACCAGCTCCTTTATCTCAGGCACTGGCTTATGCCCAGCAGAGCGCTGCTCCTCCACAGACCCTGTTACACAGCCTGTACTGGTACCAAGGGGGAGCATATAAATAGTAAATACACCAGCTCCTTTATCTCAGGCACTGGCTTATGCCCAGCAGAGCGCTGCTCCTCCCCAGACCCTGCTACACAGCCTTGTACTGGTACCAAGGGGGAGCATATAAATAGTAAATACGCCAGCTCCTTTATCTCAGGCACTGGCTTATGCCCAGCAGAGCGCTGCTCCTCCACAGACCCTGCTACACAGCCTGTACTGGTACCAGGGGGAGCATATAAATAGTAAATACACCAGCTCCTTTATCTCAGGCACTGGCTTATGCCCAGCAGAGCACTGCTCCTCCACAGACCCTGCTACACAGCCTTGTACTGGTACCAAGGGGGAGCATATAAATAGTAAATACGCCAGCTCCTTTATCTCAGGCACTGGCTTATTCCCAGCAGAGCACTGCTCCTCCACAGACCCTGCTACACAGCCTGTACTGGTACCAGGGGGGAGCATATAAATAGTAAATACACCAGCTCCTTTATCTCAGGCACTGGCTTATGCCCAGCAGAGCACTGCTCCTCCACAGACCCTGCTACACAGCCTGTACTGGTACCAGGGGGGAGCATATAAATAGTAAATACACCAGCTACTTTATCTCAGGCACTGGCTTATGTCCAGCAGAGCGCTGCTCCTCCACAGATCCTGCTACACAGCCTTGTACTGGTACCAAGGGGGAGCATATAAATAGTAAATACACCAGCTCCTTTATCTCAGGCACTGGCTTATTCCCAGCAGAGCACTGCTCCTCCACAGACCCTGCTACACAGCCTTGTACTGGTACCAGGGGGAGCATATAAATAGTAAATACACCAGCTCCTTTATCTCAGGCACTGGCTTATGCCCAGCAGAGCGCTGCTCCTCCACAGACCCTGCTACACAGCCTTGTACTGGTACCAGGGGGAGCATATAAATAGTAAATACACCAGCTCTTTTATCTCAGGCACTGGCTTATGCCCAGCAGAGCACTGCTCCTCCACAGACCCTGCTACACAGCCTTGTACTGGTACCAAGGGGGAGCATATAAATAGTAAATACACCAGCTCCTTTATCTCAGGCACTGGCTTATGCCCAGCAGAGCACTGCTCCTCCACAGACCCTGCTACACAGCCTTGTACTGGTACCAAGGGGGAGCATATAAATAGTAAATACACCAGCTCTTTTATCTCAGGCACTGGCTTATGCCCAGCAGAGCACTGCTCCTCCACAGATCCTGCTACACAGCCTTGTACTGGTACCAGGGGGAGCATATAAATAGTAAATACACCAGCTCCTTTATCTCAGGCACTGGCTTATGCCCAACAGAGCACTGCTCCTCCACAGATCCTGCTACACAGCCTTGTACTGGTACCAGGGGGGAGCATATAAATAGTAAATACACCAGCTCCTTTATCTCAGGCACTGGCTTATGCCCAGCAGAGCACTGCTCCTCCACAGACCCTGCTACACAGCCTTGTACTGGTACCAGGGGGGAGCATATAAATAGTAAATACACCAGCTCCTTTATCTCAGGCACTGGCTTATGTCCAGCAGAGCACTGCTCCTCCACAGACCCTGCTACACAGCCTTGTACTGGTACCAATGGGGAGCATATAAATAGTAAATACACCAGCTCCTTTATCTCAGGCACTGGCTTATGCCCAGCAGAGCGCTGCTCCTCCCCAGACCCTGCTACACAGCCTGTACTGGTACCAAGGGGGAGCATATAAATAGTAAATACACCAGCTCCTTTATCTCAGGCACTGGCTCATGTCCAGCAGAGCGCTGCTCCTCCACAGACCCTGCTACACAGCCTTGTACTGGTACCAAGGGGGGAGCATATAAATAGTAAATACAACAGCTCCTTTATCTCAGGCACTGGCTTATTCCCAGCAGAGCACTGCTCCTCCACAGACCCTGCTACACAGCCTTGTACTGGTACCAAGGGGGAGCATATAAATAGTAAATACACCAGCTCCTTTATCTCAGGCACTGGCTTATGCCCAGCAGAGCGCTGCTCCTCCACAGACCCTGCTACACAGCCTGTACTGGTACCAAGGGGGAGCATATAAATAGTAAATACACCAGCTCCTTTATCTCAGGCACTGGCTTATGCCCAGCAGAGCACTGCTCCTCCACAGACCCTGCTACACAGCCTATACTGGTACCAAGGGGGAGCATATAAATAGTAAATACGCCAGCTCCTTTATCTCAGGCACTGGCTTATTCCCAGCAGAGCACTGCTCCTCCACAGACCCTGCTACACAGCCTGTACTGGTACCAGGGGGAGCATATAAATAGTAAATACACCAGCTCCTTTATCTCAGGCACTGGCTTATGCCCAGCAGAGCACTGCTCCTCCACAGACCTTGCTACACAGCCTTGTACTGGTACCAGGGGGGAGCATATAAATAGTAAATACACCAGCTCCTTTATCTCAGGCACTGGCTTATGTCCAGCAGAGCGCTGCTCCTCCACAGACCCTGCTACACAGCCTTGTACTGGTACCAGGGGGAGCATATAAATAGTAAATACACCAGCTCCTTTATCTCAGGCACTGGCTTATGCCCAGCAGAGCACTGCTCCTCCACAGATCCTGCTACACAGCCTTGTACTGGAACCAGGGGGAGCATATAAATAGTAAATACACCAGCTCCTTTATCTCAGGCACTGGCTTATGCCCAGCAGAGCACTGCTCCTCCACAGATCCTGCTACACAGCCTTGTACTGGTACCAGGGGGGAGCATATAAATAGTAAATACACCAGCTCCTTTTTCTCAGGCACTGGCTTATGCCCAGCAGAGCACTGCTCCTCCACAGACCCTGCTACACAGCCTTGTACTGGTACCAGGGGGGAGCATATAAATAGTAAATACACCAGCTCCTTTATCTCAGGCACTGGCTTATGTCCAGCAGAGCACTGCTCCACCACAGACCCTGCTACACAGCCTTGTACTGGTACCAAGGGGGAGCATATAAATAGTAAATACACCAGCTCCTTTATCTCAGGCACTGGCTTATGCCCAGCAGTGCACTGCTCCTCCACAGACCCTGCTACACAGCCTGTACTGGTACCAAGGGGGAGCATATAAATAGTAAATACACCAGCTCCTTTATCTCAGGCACTGGCTTATGCCCAGCAGAGCACTGCTCCTCCACAGACCCTGCTACATTGCCTTGTACTGGTACCAGGGGGGAGCATATAAATAGTAAATACACCAGCTCCTTTATCTCAGGCACTGGCTTATGCCCAGCAGAGCACTGCTCCTCCACAGACCCTGCTACACAGCCTTGTACTGGTACCAAGGGGGAGCATATAAATAGTAAATACACCAGCTCCTTTATCTCAGGCACTGGCTTATGCCCAGCAGAGCACTGCTCCTCCACAGATCCTGCTACATTGCCTTGTACTGGTACCAGGGGGGAGCATATAAATAGTAAATACACCAGCTCCTTTATCTCAGGCACTGGCTTATGCCCAGCAGAGCACTGCTCCTCCACAGACCCTGCTACACAGCCTGTACTGGTACCAGGGGGGAGCATATAAATAGTAAATACACCAGCTCCTTTATCTCAGGCACTGGCTTATGCCCAGCAGAGCACTGCTCCTCCACAGACCCTGCTACATTGCCTTGTACTGGTACCAGGGGGGAGCATATAAATAGTAAATACACCAGCTCCTTTATCTCAGGCACTGGCTTATGCCCAGCAGAGCACTGCTCCTCCCCAGACCCTGCTACACAGCCTGTACTGGTACCAGGGGGAGCATATAAATAGTAAATACACCAGCTCCTTTATCTCAGGCACTGGCTTATGCCCAGCAGAGCACTGCTCCTCCACAGACCCTGCTACACAGCCTTGTACTGGTACCAGGGGGGAGCATATAAATAGTAAATACACCAGCTCCTTTATCTCAGGCACTGGCTTATGCCCAGCAGAGCGCTGCTCCTCCACAGACCCTGCTACACAGCCTTGTACTGGTACCAGGGGGGAGCATATAAATAGTAAATACACCAGCTCCTTTATCTCAGGCACTAGCTTATGCCCAGCAGAGCACAGCTCCTCCACAGACCCTGCTACACAGTCTTGTACTGGTACCAGGGGGGAGCATATAAATAGTAAATACACCAGCTCCTTTATCTCAGGCACTGGCTTATGCCCAGCAGAGCACTGCTCCTCCACAGACCCTGCTACACAGCCTGTACTGGTACCAGGGGGAGCATATAAATAGTAAATACACCAGCTCCTTTATCTCAGGCACTGGCTTATGCCCAGCAGAGCACTGCTCCTCCACAGACCCTGCTACACAGCCTTGTACTGGTACCAGGGGGGAGCATATAAATAGTAAATACACCAGCTCCTTTATCTCAGGCACTGGCTTATGCCCAGCAGAGCGCTGCTCCTCCACAGACCCTGCTACACAGCCTTGTACTGGTACCAGGGGGGAGCATATAAATAGTAAATACACCAGCTCCTTTATCTCAGGCACTGGCTTATGCCCAGCAGAGCACTGCTCCTCCACAGACCCTGCTACACAGTCTTGTACTGGTACCAGGGGGGAGCATATAAATAGTAAATACACCAGCTCCTTTATCTCAGGCACTGGCTTATGCCCAGCAGAGCACTGCTCCTCCACAGACCCTGCTACACAGCCTTGTACTGGTACCAAGGGGGAGCATATAAATAGTAAATACACCAGCTCCTTTATCTCAGGCACTGGCTTATGCCCAGCAGAGCGCTGCTCCTCCCCAGACCCTGCTACACAGCCTTGTACTGGTACCAAGGGGGAGCACATAAATAGTAAATACACCAGCTCCTTTATCTCAGGCACTGGCTTATGCCCAGCAGAGCACTGCTCCTCCGCAGACCCTGCTACACAGCCTGTACTGGTACCAGGGGGGAGCATATAAATAGTAAATACACCAGCTCCTTTATCTCAGGCACTGGCTTATGCCCAGCAGAGCACTGCTCCTCCACAGACCCTGCTACATTGCCTTGTACTGGTACCAGGGGGGAGCATATAAATAGTAAATACACCAGCTCCTTTATCTCAGGCACTGGCTTATGCCCAGCAGAGCACTGCTCCTCCACAGACCCTGCTACATTGCCTTGTACTGGTACCAGGGGGGAGCATATAAATAGTAAATACACCAGCTCCTTTATCTCAGGAACTGGCTTATGCCCAGCAGAGCACTGCACCTCCCCAGACCCTGCTACACAGCCTGTACTGGTACCAGGGGGAGCATATAAATAGTAAATACACCAGCTCCTTTATCTCAGGCACTGGCTTATGCCCAGCAGAGCACTGCTCCTCCACAGACCCTGCTACACAGCCTTGTACTGGTACCAGGGGGAGCATATAAATAGTAAATACACCAGCTCCTTTATCTCAGGCACTGGCTTATGCCCAGCAGAGCACTGCTCCTCCACAGACCCTGCTACACAGCCTGTACTGGTACCAAGGGGGAGCATATAAATAGTAAATACACCAGCTCCTTTATCTCATGCACTGGCTTATTCCCAGCAGAGCACTGCTCCTCCACAGACCCTGCTACACAGCCTTGTACTGGTACCAAGGGGGAGCATATAAATAGTAAATACACCAGCTCCTTTATCTCAGGCACTGGCTTATGCCCAGCAGAGCACTGCTCCTCCACAGACCCTGCTACACAGCCTTGTACTGGTACCAGGGGGGAGCATATAAATAGTAAATACACCAGCTCCTTTATCTCAGGCACTGGCTTATTCCCAGCAGAGCGCTGCTCCTCCACAGACCCTGCTACACAGCCTGTACTGGTACCAAGGGGGAGCATATAAATAGTAAATACACCAGCTCCTTTATCTCAGGCACTGGCTTATGCCCAGCAGAGCACTGCTCCTCCACAGACCCTGCTACACAGCCTTGTACTGGTACCAAGGGGGAGCATATAAATAGTAAATACACCAGCTCCTTTATCTCAGGCACTGGCTTATGCCCAGCAGAGCACTGCTCCTCCACAGACCCTGCTACATTGCCTTGTACTGGTACCAGGGGGGAGCATATAAATAGTAAATACACCAGCTCCTTTATCTCAGGCACTGGCTTATGCCCAGCAGAGCACTGCTCCTCCACAGACCCTGCTACACAGCCTTGTACTGGTACCAAGGGGGAGCATATAAATAGTAAATACACCAGCTCCTTTATCTCAGGCACTGGCTTATGCCCAGCAGAGCACTGCTCCTCCACAGACCCTGCTACATTGCCTTGTACTGGTACCAGGGGGGAGCATATAAATAGTAAATACACCAGCTCCTTTATCTCAGGCACTGGCTTATTCCCAGCAGAGCGCTGCTCCTCCACAGACCCTGCTACACAGCCTGTACTGGTACCAGGGGGGAGCATATAAATAGTAAATACACCAGCTCCTTTATCTCAGGCACTGGCTTATGCCCAGCAGAGCACTGCTCCTCCACAGACCCTGCTACACAGCCTTGTACTGGTACCAAGGGGGAGCATATAAATAGTAAATACACCAGCTCCTTTATCTCAGGCACTGGCTTATGCCCAGCAGAGCACTGCTCCTCCACAGACCCTGCTACATTGCCTTGTACTGGTACCAGGGGGGAGCATATAAATAGTAAATACACCAGCTCCTTTATCTCAGGCACTGGCTTATGCCCAGCAGAGCACTGCTCCTCCACAGACCCTGCTACACAGCCTTGTACTGGTACCAAGGGGGAGCATATAAATAGTAATACACCAGCTCCTTTATCTCAGGCACTGGCTTATGCCCAGCAGAGCGCTGCTCCTCCCCAGACCCTGCTACACAGCCTTGTACTGGTACCAAGGGGGAGCACATAAATAGTAAATACACCAGCTCCTTTATCTCAGGCACTGGCTTATGCCCAGCAGAGCACTGCTCCTCCACAGACCCTGCTACACAGCCTGTACTGGTACCAGGGGGGAGCATATAAATAGTAAATACACCAGCTCCTTTATCTCAGGCACTGGCTTATGCCCAGCAGAGCACTGCTCCTCCACAGACCCTGCTACATTGCCTTGTACTGGTACCAGGGGGGAGCATATAAATAGTAAATACACCAGCTCCTTTATCTCAGGCACTGGCTTATGCCCAGCAGAGCACTGCTCCTCCACAGACCCTGCTACACAGCCTTGTACTGGTACCAGGGGGGAGCATATAAATAGTAAATACACCAGCTCCTTTATCTCAGGCACTGGCTTATGCCCAGCAGAGCACTGCTCCTCCACAGACCCTGTTACACAGCCTTGTACTGGTACCAAGGGGGAGCATATAAATAGTAAATACACCAGCTCCTTTATCTTAGGCACTGGTTTATGCCCCAGCAGAGCACTGCTTCTCCACAGACCCTGCTACACAGCCTTGTACTGATACCAATGGGGAGCATATAAATTATAAATACACCAGCTCCTTTATCTCAGGCACTGCTTATGCCAGCAGAGCACTGCTCCTCCACAGACCCTGCTACACAGCCTTGTACTGGTACCAAGGGGGAGCATATAAATAGTAAATACACCAGCTCCTTATCTCAGGCACTGGCTTATGCCCAGCAGAGCACTGCTCCTCCACAGATCCTGCTACACAGCCTTGTACTGGTACCAAGGGGGAGCATATAAATAGTAAATACACCAGCTCCTTTATCTCAGGCACTGGCTTATGCCCAGCAGAGCACTGCTCCTCCACAGACCCTGCTACAACCGCCTTGTACTGGTACCAGGGGAGCATATAAATAGTAAATACGCCAGCTCCTTTATCTCAGGCACTGGCTTATGCCCAGCAGAGCACTGCTCCTCCACAGACCCTGCTACACAGCCTTGTACTGGTACCAGGGGGAGCATATAAATAGTAAATACACCAGCTCCTTTATCTCAGGCACTGGCTTATGCCCAGCAGAGCACTGCTCCTCCACAGACCCTGCTACACCGCCTTGTACTGGTACCAGGGGGAGCATATAAATAGTAAATACGCCAGCTCCTTTATCTCAGGCACTGGCTTATGCCCAGCAGAGCACTGCTCCTCCACAGACCCTGCTACACAGCCTTGTACTGGTACCAGGGGGGGAGCATATAAATAGTAAATACACCAGCTCCTTTATCTCAGGCACTGGCTTATGCCCAGCAGAGCACTGCTCCTCCACAGACCCTGCTACACAGCCTGTACTGGTACCAAGGGGGAGCATATAAATAGTAAATACACCAGCTCCTTTATCTCAGGCACTGGCTTATGCCCAGCAGAGCACTGCTCCTCCACAGACCCTGCTACACCGCCTTGTACTGGTACCAGGGGGAGCATATAAATAGTAAATACGCCAGCTCCTTTATCTCAGGCACTGGCTTATGCCAGCAGAGCACTGCTCCTCCACAGACCCTGCTACACAGCCTTGTACTGGTACCAGGGGGGGAGCATATAAATAGTAAATACACCAGCTCCTTTATCTCAGGCACTGGCTTATGCCCAGCAGAGCACTGCTCCTCCACAGACCCTGCTACACCGCCTTGTACTGGTACCAGGGGGAGCATATAAATAGTAAATACGCCAGCTCCTTTATCTCAGGCACTGGCTTATGCCCAGCAGAGCACTGCTCCTCCACAGACCCTGCTACACAGCCTTGTACTGGTACCAGGGGGGGAGCATATAAATAGTAAATACACCAGCTCCTTTATCTCAGGCACTGGCTTATGCCCAGCAGAGCGCTGCTCCTCCACAGACCCTGCTACACAGCCTTGTACTGGTACCAGGGGGAGCATATAAATAGTAAATACACCAGCTCCTTTATCTCAGGCACTGGCTTATGCCCAGCAGAGCACTGCTCCTCCACAGACCTGCTACACCGCCTTGTACTGGTACCAGGGGGAGCATATAAATAGTAAATACACCAGCTCCTTTATCTCAGGCACTGGCTTATGTCCAGCAGAGCACTGCTCCTCCACAGACCCTGCTACACAGCCTTGTACTGGTACCAAGGGGGAGCATATAAATAGTAAATACACCAGCTCCTTTATCTCAGGCACTGGCTTATGCCCAGCAGAGCACTGCTCCTCCACAGACCCTGCTACACAGCCTTGTACTGGTACCAGGGGGAGCATATAAATAGTAAATACACCAGCTCCTTTATCTCAGGCACTGGCTTATGCCCAGCAGAGCACTGCTCCTCCACAGACCCTGCTACACAGCCTTGTACTGGTACCAAGGGGGAGCATATAAATAGTAAATACACCAGCTCCTTTATCTCAGGCACTGGCTTATGCCCAGCAGAGCGCTGCTCCTCCACAGACCCTGCTACACAGCCTTGTACTGGTACCAGGGGGAGCATATAAATAGTAAATACACCAGCTCCTTTATCTCAGGCACTGGCTTATGCCCAGCAGAGCACTGCTCCTCCACAGACCCTGCTACACAGCCTTGTACTGGTACCAGGGGGGAGCATACTAAATAGTAAATACACCAGCTCCTTTATCTCAGGCACTGGCTTATTGTCCAGCAGAGCACTGCTCCTCCACAGACCCTGCTACACAGCCTTGTACTGGTACCAAGGGGGAGCATATAAATAGTAAATACACCAGCTCCTTTATCTCAGGCACTGGCTTATGCCCAGCAGAGCACTGCTCCTCCACAGACCCTGCTACACAGCCTTGTACTGGTACCAGGGGGAGCATATAAATAGTAAATACACCAGCTCCTTTATCTCAGGCACTGGCTTATGTCCAGCAGAGCACTGCTCCTCCACAGACCCTGCTACACAGCCTTGTACTGGTACCAAGGGGGAGCATATAAATAGTAAATACACCAGCTCCTTTATCTCAGGCACTGGCTTATGCCCAGCAGAGCGCTGCTCCTCCCCAGACCCTGCTACACAGCCTGTACTGGTACCAAGGGGGAGCATATAAATAGTAAATACACCAGCTCCTTTATCTCAGGCACTGGCTTATGTCCAGCAGAGCGCTGCTCCTCCACAGACCCTGCTACACAGCCTTGTACTGGTACCAAGGGGGAGCATATAAATAGTAAATACAACAGCTCCTTTATCTCAGGCACTGGCTTATTCCCAGCAGAGCACTGCTCCTCCACAGACCCTGCTACACAGCCTTGTACTGGTACCAAGGGGGAGCATATAAATAGTAAATACACCAGCTCCTTTATCTCAGGCACTGGCTTATGCCCAGCAGAGCGCTGCTCCTCCACAGACCCTGCTACACAGCCTGTACTGGTACCAAGGGGGAGCATATAAATAGTAAATACACCAGCTCCTTTATCTCAGGCACTGGCTTATGCCCAGCAGAGCACTGCTCCTCCACAGACCCTGCTACACAGCCTGTACTGGTACCAAGGGGGAGCATATAAATAGTAAATACGCCAGCTCCTTTATCTCAGGCACTGGCTTATTCCCAGCAGAGCACTGCTCCTCCACAGACCCTGCTACACAGCCTGTACTGGTACCAGGGGGAGCATATAAATAGTAAATACACCAGCTCCTTTATCTCAGGCACTGGCTTATGCCCAGCAGAGCACTGCTCCTCCACAGAGCCTGCTACACAGCCTTGTACTGGTACCAGGGGGGAGCATATAAATAGTAAATACACCAGCTCCTTTATCTCAGGCACTGGCTTATGCCCAGCAGAGCACTGCTCCTCCCCAGACCCTGCTACACAGCCTGTACTGGTACCAGGGGGAGCATATAAATAGTAAATACACCAGCTCCTTTATCTCAGGCACTGGCTTATGCCCAGCAGAGCACTGCTCCTCCACAGACCCTGCTACACAGCCTTGTACTGGTACCAGGGGGGAGCATATAAATAGTAAATACACCAGCTCCTTTATCTCAGGCACTGGCTTATGCCCAGCAGAGCGCTGCTCCTCCACAGACCCTGCTACACAGCCTTGTACTGGTACCAGGGGGGAGCATATAAATAGTAAATACACCAGCTCCTTTATCTCAGGCACTGGCTTATGCCCAGCAGAGCACTGCTCCTCCACAGCCCCTGCTACACAGTCTTGTACTGGTACCAGGGGGGAGCATATAAATAGTAAATACACCAGCTCCTTTATCTCAGGCACTGGCTTATGCCCAGCAGAGCACTGCTCCTCCACAGACCCTGCTACACAGCCTTGTACTGGTACCAAGGGGGAGCATATAAATAGTAAATACACCAGCTCCTTTATCTTAGGCACTGGCTTATGCCCAGCAGAGCGCTGCTCCTCCCCAGACCCTGCTACACAGCCTTGTACTGGTACCAAGGGGGAGCACATAAATAGTAAATACACCAGCTCCTTTATCTCAGGCACTGGCTTATGCCCAGCAGAGCACTGCTCCTCCACAGACCCTGCTACACAGCCTGTACTGGTACCAGGGGGGAGCATATAAATAGTAAATACACCAGCTCCTTTATCTCAGGCACTGGCTTATGCCCAGCAGAGCACTGCTCCTCCACAGACCCTGCTACATTGCCTTGTACTGGTACCAGGGGGGAGCATATAAATAGTAAATACACCAGCTCCTTTATCTCAGGCACTGGCTTATGCCCAGCAGAGCACTGCTCCTCCACAGACCCTGCTACATTGCCTTGTACTGGTACCAGGGGGGAGCATATAAATAGTAAATACACCAGCTCCTTTATCTCAGGAACTGGCTTATGCCCAGCAGAGCACTGCTCCTCCCCAGACCCTGCTACACAGCCTGTACTGGTACCAGGGGGAGCATATAAATAGTAAATACACCAGCTCCTTTATCTCAGGCACTGGCTTATGCCCAGCAGAGCACTGCTCCTCCACAGACCCTGCTACACAGCCTTGTACTGGTACCAGGGGGAGCATATAAATAGTAAATACACCAGCTCCTTTATCTCAGGCACTGGCTTATGCCCAGCAGAGCACTGCTCCTCCACAGACCCTGCTACACAGCCTGTACTGGTACCAAGGGGGAGCATATAAATAGTAAATACACCAGCTCCTTTATCTCAGGCACTTGCTTATTCCCAGCAGAGCACTGCTCCTCCACAGACCCTGCTACACAGCCTTGTACTGGTACCAAGGGGGAGCATATAAATAGTAAATACACCAGCTCCTTTATCTCAGGCACTGGCTTATGCCCAGCAGAGCACTGCTCCTCCACAGACCCTGCTACACAGCCTTGTACTGGTACCAGGGGGGAGCATATAAATAGTAAATACACCAGCTCCTTTATCTCAGGCACTGGCTTATTCCCAGCAGAGCGCTGCTCCTCCACAGACCCTGCTACACAGCCTGTACTGGTACCAAGGGGGAGCATATAAATAGTAAATACACCAGCTCCTTTATCTCAGGCACTGGCTTATGCCCAGCAGAGCACTGCTCCTCCACAGACCCTGCTACACAGCCTTGTACTGGTACCAGGGGGGAGCATATAAATAGTAAATACACCAGCTCCTTTATCTCAGGCACTGGCTTATGCCCAGCAGAGCACTGCTCCTCCACAGACCCTGCTACACAGCCTTGTACTGGTACCAAGGGGGAGCATATAAATAGTAAATACACCAGCTCCTTTATCTCAGGCACTGGCTTATGCCCAGCAGAGCACTGCTCCTCCACAGACCCTGCTACATTGCCTTGTACTGGTACCAGGGGGGAGCATATAAATAGTAAATACACCAGCTCCTTTATCTCAGGCACTGGCTTATGCCCAGCAGAGCACTGCTCCTCCACAGACCCTGCTACACAGCCTTGTACTGGTACCAAGGGGGAGCATATAAATAGTAAATACACCAGCTCCTTTATCTCAGGCACTGGCTTATGCCCAGCAGAGCACTGCTCCTCCACAGACCCTGCTACATTGCCTTGTACTGGTACCAGGGGGGAGCATATAAATAGTAAATACACCAGCTCCTTTATCTCAGGCACTGGCTTATGCCCAGCAGAGCACTGCTCCTCCACAGACCCTGCTACACAGCCTGTACTGGTACCAGGGGGGAGCATATAAATAGTAAATACACCAGCTCCTTTATCTCAGGCACTGGCTTATGCCCAGCAGAGCACTGCTCCTCCACAGACCCTGCTACACAGCCTGTACTGGTACCAAGGGGGAGCATATAAATAGTAAATACACCAGCTCCTTTATCTCAGGCACTGGCTTATGCCCAGCAGAGCACTGCTCCTCCCCAGACCCTGCTACACAGCCTGTACTGGTACCAGGGGGAGCATATAAATAGTAAATACACCAGCTCCTTTATCTCAGGCACTGGCTTATGCCCAGCAGAGCACTGCTCCTCCACAGACCCTGCTACACAGCCTTGTACTGGTACCAGGGGGAGCATATAAATAGTAAATACACCAGCTCCTTTATCTCAGGCACTGGCTTATGCCCAGCAGAGCACTGCTCCTCCACAGACCCTGCTACACAGCCTTGTACTGGTACCAAGGGGGAGCATATAAATAGTAAATACACCAGCTCCTTTATCTCAGGCACTGGCTTATGCCCAGCAGAGCACTGCTCCTCCCCAGACCCTGCTACACAGCCTGTACTGGTACCAGGGGGAGCATATAAATAGTAAATACACCAGCTCCTTTATCTCAGGCACTGGCTTATGCCCAGCAGAGCACTGCTCCTCCACAGACCCTGCTACACAGCCTTGTACTGGTACCAGGGGGGAGCATATAAATAGTAAATACACCAGCTCCTTTATCTCAGGCACTGGCTTATGCCCAGCAGAGCACTGCTCCTCCACAGACCCTGTTACACAGCCTTGTACTGGTACCAAGGGGGAGCATATAAATAGTAAATACACCAGCTCCTTTATCTTAGGCACTGGTTTATGCCCAGCAGAGCACTGCTTCTCCACAGACCCTGCTACACAGCCTTGTACTGATACCAATGGGGAGCATATAAATAGTAAATACACCAGCTCCTTTATCTCAGGCACTGGCTAATGCCCAGCAGAGCACTGCTCCTCCACAGACCCTGCTACACAGCCTTGTACTGGTACCAAGGGGGAGCATATAAATAGTAAATACACCAGCTCCTTTATCTCAGGCACTGGCTTATGCCCAGCAGAGCACTGCTCCTCCACAGATCCTGCTACACAGCCTTGTACTGGTACCAAGGGGGAGCATATAAATAGTAAATACACCAGCTCCTTTATCTCAGGCACTGGCTTATGCCCAGCAGAGCACTGCTCCTCCACAGACATTGCTACACCGCCTTGTACTGGTACCAGGGGGAGCATATAAATAGTAAATACGCCAGCTCCTTTATCTCAGGCACTGGCTTATGCCCAGCAGAGCACTGCTCCTCCACAGACCCTGCTACACAGCCTTGTACTGGTACCAGGGGGAGCATATAAATAGTAAATACACCAGCTCCTTTATCTCAGGCACTGGCTTATGCCCAGCAGAGCACTGCTCCTCCACAGACCCTGCTACACCGCCTTGTACTGGTACCAGGGGGAGCATTTAAATAGTAAATACGCCAGCTCCTTTATCTCAGGCACTGGCTTATGCCCAGCAGAGCACTGCTCCTCCACAAACCCTGCTACACAGCCTTGTACTGGTACCAGGGGGGGAGCATATAAATAGTAAATACACCAGCTCCTTTATCTCAGGCACTGGCTTATGCCCAGCAGAGCACTGCTCCTCCACAGACCCTGCTACACAGCCTGTACTGGTACCAAGGGGGAGCATATAAATAGTAAATACACCAGCTCCTTTATCTCAGGCACTGGCTTATGCCCAGCAGAGCACTGCTCCTCCACAGACCCTGCTACACCGCCTTGTACTGGTACCAGGGGGAGCATATAAATAGTAAATACGCCAGCTCCTTTATCTCAGGCACTGGCTTATGCCCAGCAGAGCACTGCTCCTCCACAGACCCTGCTACACAGCCTTGTACTGGTACCAGGGGGGAGCATATAAATAGTAAATACACCAGCTCCTTTATCTCAGGCACTGGCTTATGCCCAGCAGAGCACTGCTCCTCCACAGACCCTGCTACACCGCCTTGTACTGGTACCAGGGGGAGCATATAAATAGTAAATACGCCAGCTCCTTTATCTCAGGCACTGGCTTATGCCCAGCAGAGCACTGCTCCTCCACAGACCCTGCTACACAGCCTTGTACTGGTACCAGGGGGGGAGCATATAAATAGTAAATACACCAGCTCCTTTATCTCAGGCACTGGCTTATGCCCAGCAGAGCGCTGCTCCTCCACAGACCCTGCTACACAGCCTTGTACTGGTACCAGGGGGAGCATATAAATAGTAAATACACCAGCTCCTTTATCTCAGGCACTGGCTTATGCCCAGCAGAGCACTGCTCCTCCACAGACCCTGCTACACAGCCTTGTACTGGTACCAGGGGGAGCATATAAATAGTAAATACACCAGCTCCTTTATCTCAGGCACTGGCTTATGTCCAGCAGAGCACTGCTCCTCCACAGACCCTGCAACACAGCCTTGTACTGGTACCAGGGGGAGCATATAAATAGTAAATACACCAGCTCCTTTATCTCAGGCACTGGCTTATGCCCAGCAGAGCGCTGCTCCTCCACAGACCCTGCTACACAGCCTTGTACTGGTACCAGGGGGGAGCATATAAATAGTAAATACACCAGCTCCTTTATCTCAGGCACTGGCTTATGCCCAGCAGAGCACTGCTCCTCCCCAGACCCTGCTACACAGCCTGTACTGGTACCAAGGGGGAGCATATAAATAGTAAATACACCAGCTCTTTTATCTCAGGCACTGGATTATGCCCAGCAGAGCGCTGCTCCTCACCAGACCCTGCTACACAGCCTGTACTGGTACCAAGGGGGAGCATATAAATAGTAAATACACCAGCTCCTTTATCTCAGGCACTGGCTTATGCCCAGCAGAGCACTGCTCCTCCACAGACCCTGCTACACAGCCTTGTACTGATACCAATGGGGAGCATATAAATAGTAAATACACCAGCTCCTTTATCTCAGGCACTGGCTTATGCCCAGCAGAGCGCTGCTCCTCCACAGACCCTGCTACACAGCCTGTACTGGTACCAGGGGGGAGCATATAAATAGTAAATACACCAGCTCCTTTATCTCAGGCACTGGCTTATGCCCAGCAGAGCACTGCTCCTCCACAGACCCTGCTACACAGCCTTGTACTGATACCAATGGGGAGCATATAAATAGTAAATACACCAGCTCCTTTATCTCAGGCACTGGCTTATGTCCAGCAGAGCACTGCTCCTCCACAGACCCTGCTACACAGCCTGTACTGGTACCAAGGGGGAGCATATAAATAGTAAATACACCAGCTCCTTTATCTCAGGCACTGGCTTATGTCCAGCAGAGCACTGCTCCTCCACAGACCCTGTTACACAGCCTGTACTGGTACAAGGGGGAGCATATAAATAGTAAATACACCAGCTCCTTTATTTCAGGCACTGGCTTATGCCCAGCAGAGCACTGCTCCTCCACAGACCCTGCTACACAGCCTTGTACTGGTACCAGGGGGGAGCATATAAATAGTAAATACACCAGCTCCTTTATCTCAGGCACTGGCTTATGTCCAGCAGAGCACTGCTCCTCCACAGACCCTGCTACACAGCCTGTACTGGTACCAGGGGGGAGCATATAAATAGTAAATACACCAGCTCCTTTATCTCAGGCACTGGCTTATGCCCAGCAGAGCACTGCTCCTCCACAGACCCTGCTACACAGCCTGTACTGGTACCAGGGGGGAGCATATAAATAGTAAATACACCAGCTCCTTTATCTCAGGCACTGGCTTATGTCCAGCAGAGCACTGCTCCTCCACAGACCCTGCTACATTGCCTTGTACTGGTACCAAGGGGGAGCATATAAATAGTAAATACACCAGCTCCTTTATCTCAGGCACTGGCTTATGCCCAGCAGAGCACTGCTCCTCCACAGACCCTGCTACATTGCCTTGTACTGGTACCAAGGGGGAGCATATAAATAGTAAATACACCAGCTCCTTTATCTCAGGCACTGGCTTATGCCCAGCAGAGCACTGCTCCTCCACAGACCCTGCTACACAGCCTTGTACTGGTACCAGGGGGAGCATATAAATAGTAAATACACCAGCTCCTTTATCTCAGGCACTGGCTTATGCCCAGCAGAGCACTGCTCCTCC